>NC_057798.1:362527703-362580490 GCF_018294505.1 Triticum aestivum | reverse complement strand
GTCTCATCTTTGGCCAAAAGAAATGTGTAGCAAGTACGTCCTCCGTCTTCTTCACGCCAAAGTGTACCATTAATCCTCCTCCATGCGCCTCCTGCAACAATAAAAGACGAACGGAGCTAGCAGGAATGCATAGCTTGTTAGCACGAAACACAAATCCATCGTTAACAACAAACTTGTTCCACATTCTTCCTTCTTTACAATTCTGCATTACATCTTTAAAATCAGCATCATGCACATATTGATCTTTGATGGTCTCCAAACCAAATATTTTGAAGTCAAGTTGTGAAAGCATAGTATAGCGACGAGACAATGCATCAGCAATAACATTTTCTTTTCCCTTCTTGTGTTTAATGACATAAGGGAAAGTCTCAATGAATTCAACCCATTTAGCATGTCTACGATTCAGTTTAGCTTGACTTTTAATATGTTTCAAAGATTCATGATCAGAATGTATAACAAATTCTTTGGGCCATAAATAATGTTGCCATGTTTCTAAAGTCCGAACAAGAGCATATAATTCTTTATCATAAGTAGAATAATTCAGACTAGGCCCACTCAATTTTTCAGAAAAGTATGCAACAGGTTTGCCATCTTGTAATGATGAGGACATCAATACAATTGTTACACCCACAGCCCCTGCTGCTATACATACTGGACCAATTACTAGAGCTCGTGCACGCCAACTAAATTACCAGGTACTTTCGTTTCTTGGTAATGATTCTAATGTTCATGAGAATATGATGCTGCCTAAATTGGATACATTTGTTTTGCTTACAAATGAAGGGCCTAGCTTGGAGAAGGATGAACATTGGAGCAAGAACAAGCATGGAGATGATGGCATGCGCAAGGGGAACAATAACGGAGTTACAAGTGATGATTTCAGGACTTTGAAGCCACCATAATGGGTGCATGAAGCCTTGGACGAAATATACAAGATGCCACTTCATAAATTTCGTCCCGAGGCTATTTTAGGTGCTGCGTCACCTTATTATTGGGCCAGGCCCATGTAATTTCGAAATACATAAGTATAGGCTATTTTTAGAGTCCGTATGTGTGGGGAAACAAGAGTTAGGGTTGATTTCGGACCCCTCCACCAAGGGCCACGAAATTCCCCCCCTCTTCCTCCATATATACAGCCCTTAGGGCATCGTTTAGACTTTGGGTTTTGTTTAGATTAAAAGTTCGCCATAGCTGCAACTTCGCGTACTTCGTTTGTGTTCAACGACCAGACAAAGGCGTCACAGAACCCCACCTTGATCAATAAAGCTTTCATCTTATATTCGCAATATCTAGATTGCAATCTTAGTTTCTTGCTTGTTCTTCGTTTGCTCGCAGGAAACAGACCTTCGTGGTCAGGTTGATCGTGCTCCGGCGTGGTCAATAACCTCTCGGAGTTGGTTTAGCGATTGCTAAGGCGCGACGTCCTCGCACGTTCGTAGTCGGATCGTCAAAGTCGACTTCCACCAAAGCGAAATCCACCATCTCATCGAAAGACGGGACACCTTTGCCTCTATCAAAACACAACATGTTTTCTACCCTTATCTCCAGCAAGTTTATATTTAGCATTCATGCGCTGAATGTTTTCCTTAGTTAACTCATGCATTTTTAAAATCAATTCAGCACGTTGTTTAGCATCAAAATTAACCTTCTCCGAAGATGGAAGAGGCAACAAATCAATAGGTGCATGAGGTAGGAAACCATACACAACTTCAAAGGGGCACATCTTAGTAGTAGAATGCAATGAACGATTATAAGCAAATTCAATATGAGGCAAGCATTCCTCCCACATTTTCTTATTATTCTTCAAAACAGCCCTAAGCATAGTAGACAACGTTCTATTGACTACTTCAGTTTGTCCATCAGTTTGGGGGTGACAAGTAGTACTAAAAAGCAGTTTCGTCCCCAACTTAGCCCATAAACATCTCCAAAAGTGGCTAAGAAATTTAGTATCACGATCTGAAACAATAGTATTTGGCACACCATGCAAGCGAATAATTTCACGAAAGAACAAATCAGCAACATTAACAGCATCATCGCTTTTATGACATGGTATAAAGTGTGCCATTTTCGAGAATCTATCCATGACAACAAATATGCTATCCCTCCCCTTCTTTGTTCGAGGTAAACCTAAAACAAAGTCCATAGATATATCCTCCCAAGGAACACTAGGTACAGGCAAAGGCATATATAAACCATGAGGATTGAGTCGTGACTTAGCTTTTTGACATGTAGTGCAGCGAGCAATAAAACGCTCAACATCCCGTCTCATCTTTGGCCAAAAGAAATGTGTAGCAAGTACGTCCTCCGTCTTCTTCACGCCAAAGTGTCCCATTAATCCTCCTCCATGCGCCTCCTGCAACAACAAAAGACGAACGGAGCTAGCTGGAATGCATAGCTTGTTAGCACGAAACACAAATCCATCGTTAACGAGAAACTTGTTCCACATTCTTCCTTCTTTGCAATTCTGCATTACATCTTTAAAATCAGCATCATGCACATATTGATCTTTGATGGTCTCCAAACCAAATATTTTGAAGTCAAGTTGTGAAAGCATAGTATAGCGACGAGACAATGCATCAGCAATAACATTTTCTTTTCCCTTCTTGTGTTTAATGACATAAGGGAAAGTCTCAATGAATTCAACCCATTTAGCATGTCTACGATTCAGTTTAGCTTGACTTTTAATATGTTTCAAAGATTCATGATCAGAATGTATAACAAATTCTTTGGGCCATAAATAATGTTGCCATGTTTCTAAAGTCCGAACAAGAGCATATAATTCTTTATCATAAGTAGAATAATTCAGACTAGGCCCACTCAATTTTTCAGAAAAGTATGCAACAGGTTTGCCATCTTGTAATAACACACCACCTAATCCAATTCCACTAGCATCACATTCAAGCTCAAAAGTCTTATTAAAATCAGGAAGTTGGAGTAAAGGAGCATGTGTCAACTTATCTTTCAATACCGTGAAGGCTTCTTCCTGTGCGGTACCCCAAAGAAAAGGCATATCTTTCTTTGTAAGCTCATTGAGAGGTGCAGCAATGGTGCTGAAATCTCTCACAAAACGCCTATAGAATCCAGCGAGGCCAAGGAAACTCCTCACTTGTGTGACCGTTTTGGGCTGCGGCCAACTCTCAATAGCTTCAATCTTGGCTTTATCAACTTCAATTCCCTGTGGAGTAACAACATAGCCAAGAAAAGACACTCGGTCGGTGCAAAAGGTGCACTTCCCAAGGTTACCAAACAAACGTGCATCACGTAGTGCCATAAAAACAGCACGTAAATGTTCCAAATGTTCCTCCAAAGATCTGCTATAAATCAATATGTCATCAAAGTAAACCACCACAAATCGTCCAATGAAAGCACGTAAAACTTCGTTCATTAATCTAATGAAAGTACTAGGTGCATTAGTTAACCCAAAAGGCATGACTAACCACTCATATAATCCAAACTTAGTTTTAAATGCTGTTTTCCATTCATCTCCCAATTTCATATGAATTTGATGGTAGCCACTACGCAAATCAACTTTGGAGAATATTGTAGAGCCACTCAATTCATCAAGCATATCATCTAGCCTAGGAATAGGATGACGATAACGAATAGTAATATTATTAATGCCTCTACAATCAACACACATACGTGATGTACCATCCTTTTTCGGCACTAGAATAATAGGAACAGCACAAGGACTAAGGGAATCGCGTATATAACCTTTGTCGAGAAGCTCTTGTACTTGACGCATAATCTCCTTCGTCTCCTCTGGATTGGTACGGTATGGTGCACGGTTTGGCAGTGAAGCACCGGGAATTAAGTCAATCTGATGCTCAATCCCTCGAATAGGCGGTAATCCCGGTGGCACGTCTTGTGGAAAAACGTCAGCGAACTCCTGCAAAATGTTAGTGACAGCAGGAGGCAAAGAGGAAGGCACGTCCTCGAATGAAAATAATGCCTCTTTGCACACAAAAGCATAGCAAACAGATTTGCTGAAATCTAGCTCATCAATATCAGATTTGGTGGCAAATAAACATGCACTTTTCAATTTAATTTCAGAAGCAACACTAGATGGTTTATTATTAGACTTCATTTGTTGCTCAAATTCTTTTGCCACAATCTGATTTTCACTCTTATTCTTCTCCTGTTGTGCTTTATTAGCTCTATTAATATCATCTTTCAAAATGGAATCAGGAGTCATAGGAAGCAAAGTAATATTTTTATCCTTATGAACAAGAGTATAGTGATTGTTTCTACCATGGTGTACAGAATTTTTATCAAATTGCCATGGTCTACCAAGTAATAAGGAACATGCTTGCATAGGTACCACATCACAATCAACATAATCAGCATATGTAGAGATACTAAAATGCACACGAACAGTACGTGTTACCTTAACCTTGCCGCTGTTGTTGAACCATTGGATGTATTAAGGATGTGGATGTGGTCTTGTGGCGAGAGAAAGCTTCTCCACCATCTCCATGCTAGCCAAGTTGTTGCAGCTCCCTCCGTCTATTATGACGCGCACAGAACGTTCCTTCACAACTCCCTTGGTATGGAACAAATTGTGCCTCTGATTTTGCTCAGCTTGTGTGACCTTGATGAGGACATCAACACAATTGTTACACCCACAGCCCCTGCTGCTATACATACTGGACCAATTACTAGAGCTCGTGCACGCCAACTAAATTACCAGGTACTTTCGTTTCTTGGTAATGATTCTAATGTTCATGAGAATATGATGCTGCCTAAATTGGATACATTTGTTTTGCTTACAAATGAAGGGCCTAGCTTGGAGAAGGATGAACATTGGAGCAAGAACAAGCATGGAGATGATGGCATGCGCAAGGGGAACAAGAACGGAGTTACAAGTGATGATTTCAGGACTTTGAAGCCACCATAATGGGTGCATGAAGCCTTGGACGAAATATACAAGATGCCACTTCATAAATTTCGTCCCGAGGCTATTTTAGGTGCTGCGTCACCTTATTATTGGGCCAGGCCCATGTAATTTCGAAATACATAAGTATAGGCTATTTTTAGAGTCCGTATGTGTGGGGAAACAAGAGATAGGGTTGATTTCGGACCCCTCCACCAAGGGCCACGAAATTCCCCCCTCTTCCTCCATATATACAGCCCTTACGGCATCGTTTAGACTTTGGGTTTTGTTTAGATTAAAAGTTCGCCATAGCTGCAACTTCGCGTACTTCGTTTGTGTTCAACGACCAGACAAAGGCGTCACAGAACCTGATGAGGACATCAATACAATTGTTACACCCACAGCCCCTGCTGCTATACATACTGGACCAATTACTAGAGCTCGTGCACGCCAACTAAATTACCAGGTACTTTCGTTTCTTGGTAATGATTCTAATGTTCATGAGAATATGATGCTGCCTAAATTGGATACATTTGTTTTGCTTACAAATGAAGGGCCTAGCTTGGAGAAGGATGAACATTGGAGCAAGAACAAGCATGGAGATGATGGCATGCGCAAGGGAAACAAGAACGGAGTTACAAGTGATGATTTCAGGACTTTGAAGCCACCATAATGGGTGCATGAAGCCTTGGACGAAATATACAAGACGCCACTTCATAAATTTCGTCCCGAGGCTATTTTAGGTGCTGCGTCACCTTATTATTGGGCCAGGCCCATGTAATTTCGAAATACATAAGTATAGGCTATTTGATGAGGACATCAATACAATTGTTACACCCACAGCCCCTGCTGCTATACATACTGGACCAATTACTAGAGCTCGTGCACGCCAACTAAATTACCAGGTACTTTCGTTTCTTGGTAATGATTCTAATGTTCATGAGAATATGATGCTGCCTAAATTGGATACATTTGTTTTGCTTACAAATGAAGGGCCTAGCTTGGAGAAGGATGAACATTGGAGCAAGAACAAGCATGGAGATGATGGCATGCGCAAGGGGAACAAGAACGGAGTTACAAGTGATGATTTCATGACTTTGAAGCCACCATAATGGGTGCATGAAGCCTTGGACGAAATATACAAGATGCCACTTCATAAATTTCGTCCCGAGGCTATTTTAGGTGCTGCGTCACCTTATTATTGGGCCAGGCCCATGTAATTTCGAAATACATAAGTATAGGCTATTTTTAGAGTCCGTATGTGTGGGGAAACACGAGATAGGGTTGATTTCGGACCCCTCCACCAAGGGCCACGAAATTCCCCCCCTCTTCCTCCATATATACAGCCCTTAGGGCATCGTTTAGACTTTGGGTTTTGTTTAGATTAAAAGTTCGCCATAGCTGCAACTTCGCGTACTTCGTTTGTGTTCAACGACCAGACAAAGGCGTCACAGAACCCCACCTTGATCAATAAAGCTTTCATCTTATATTCGCAATATCCAGATTGCAATCTCAGTTTCTTGCTTGTTCTTCGTTTGCTCGCAGGAAACAGACCCTCGTGGTCAGGTTGATCGTGCTCCGGCGTGGTCAATAACCTCTCGGAGTTGGTTTAGCGATTGCTAAGGCGCGACGTCCTCGCACGTTCGTAGTCGGATCGTCAAAGTCGACTTCCACCAAAGCGATATCCATCATCTCATCGAAAGACGGGACACCTTTGCCTCTATCAGACCTGCACACTCAAAACACGTTGAGCAACTAAACATTCATACCTGTCAGCGTCTTCAGGAGCCATGTATTGCGTCTCATGATCAGAATCATCTCCACCATGTTCTTCACGTGTAATAAGAACCAATGTCTCCTCATCATAGTCACTAGCGGACTCATATCCACCATCCGCGGTAGCAATCATCACACGCGGAGATTTGCATTCTCTCGCATAATGACCTCCTCCCTTACAACGACGACAAATAATATCACTTGTGTGCCCTGTTGATGCCATGGAAGAAGAAGAACGCTGTGCAGGCCCCGCAGGTGCGCTCTTGGCAGATAATGGTGGTTGTGCCTGTTTTCTTGTATCACGGCTAGAGGTGGCACCGGATGGAGGTGGTGGTGCAGTTGAAGTAGAAGATGCACGTGGTGTCCATGATGAAGGTCGGCCTACAGAAAAGTTAGTTCGCCCCATTGCTTGTCGATCCTGCACTTCACGTTCAGCTTTACAAGCAAGATGGAATAAACGAGTGATATTAGTATACTCCTTATAGTCTAGAATGGTCTGAATCTCTCTATTTAATCCACCCAGAAAACGTGCAAGCATAGCTTCATTCTCCTCAACAATACCACATCTAATCATGCCAGTTTGTAATTCCTGATAATATTCTTCTACAGAATTTTTCCCTTGTCTTAAACGCTGCAATTTTTGAAGCAATTCACGTTGATAATATGGTGGAACCCAACGCATACGCATAGCAGTTTTCAAAGCAGCCCAAGTAGTTGCAATAGGATATAATCTACAATGTTCAGACCACCATACACATGCAAAACTAGTGAAAGCACAAACAGCAGCAGCAACTCGTCTCTCCTCAGGATATTATAAACATGTAAATCGTTGTTCAGTTTCTAACTCCCAAGTAAGATATATATCAGGAACATATCTACCCTCAAATGGTGGAATATTCAATTTCAGTTTAGGAATATGGACATCATCTCGTACCTGAGGTGGTGGTGCAGGCCTACCATTACGAATATATACCTGAGGTCGACCTGCTGGTGGCGGTATAGGTGGCTGCACGTAGTGTTGATTTTGATCAACCTCATCCTCATAATCTCCCACATAATCATCCTCCTCCGCATCAGCAGCAGGAGCCACAGAAGTATCAACAGCAGCACCAACAGTTTGGCCAAACGCAAGAGGAACACGGCTTGCTCGGCGGAGGTCTGCTTCGCGACGTGGAGGTAGTCGTTGTTGTTGTTGTTGGAGAGGTGCGTTAGCTGCAGCGGGTGGTGGTGGTGGAAGACGCGCGAGCAATTCATTAAACTTGTTATCGAGCTTTGTTTCGAACGTCTTCTCAAGGCCAGTGATCTTCTCCATGGCCTCTTCAAAATTGTTCAGCACATCTTGCACCTGTTCAGTCATCATTTGCTGAAACTTATCATGAAGCTCCTTGTTCGATAAATTCTCCCAGTCAATCTCGTCGGCTTGTGATCCTGGCATGGTTAGCAGCAATAGAAACACACAAGAATATGATCCTATAGACTACGAACAAGTGGTGGTGGTGGGTGTCACAAATCCGTCAAGCAAATCTCAAATTCTTACCAGTTCTTACCCAGCAGCAGGCGGTGATCGGCAACCGTTGTAGTCAAAAACTCTCAAAGCTTGGATAGAGCGATTACCAGGGAGAGTCAAACGCACGACGTAGATGTATGTGGAGCTGGGAAGGCTTATAATATGGTAGCAAAAAGGGTCAGCAATAATCAATTCAGAGATGCAAAGTTGAATAAACGCTCAACGACGGTACTGTGCTGGTCCTAGGCTAGACTGTGCTAGAGACGCGAGCCTAGAACACTAACAAAATCACGGCGCGGCACGTAAACAAGGGAAAAGCACACTCTGAATTTTTTTTTTCGCTATTTTTTTTTGCGCTCTCTTTTTTTTGCGCTGCTTTTTTTTTGCGAAAAATCACTATAATGGCGAGTATCTCAAAACTCTTCCTAGCTCAAACTGACAGGATGGGCACGAAATTTTTCGACCAATTTTTTTTTTTCGACTGCCCGGACCCAAAAACTGGAAACGGGTCAAAAAAAACTTCCTATAATGGCACCTGTCTCAAAACACTCAGAAACACCTAAAAATAGGATAGCCAGAAATTTTTTCGAAAAATGCGTTTTCGAAAAATTTTGGGCCTAAACGGAGCGTGGCTACCCGACTCTTTTTTTTTCCGAAACCTACTCCGGCAAGGAAACACGAATCGGAATCTAGATGGATCCCGAAAACAAACCTAATAAGCAAGGAACTCGGATTGGTGGTGGATATATAGTGGTGGTATATGGAAGCGGTGGTGGTAGCGGTGGTAGTATATGGATATGGATCGGTGGTGGTATATGGGCACAGATTGGTGGTGGTATATGGATACGAATTCGGAGCGGTGGTGGTAGATGGCAGGGGCGATGATGATGGTGCGGCGGCGGCGTGACAACTTATGACCAGAACTCGAAACTCTAAAAGACTAGACTCTAAGACCAGCAACTAGACACGACGATGCTACCGCAAATTCAACAAAGCAAAACCCTAAAAAGATTATGCAAAGGCTCAGATTGGTTCGGATATGATGAACTAACCCTAATTTTTTTTGTGGCTTTTTCGTGGACTATAGGTATGAAGAACAGACTCGATCTAAACTACGAAAAACTGTAAAATCTCACCGAGCAACCTGGAAATCTGATACCACTTGATAGAGGTGGAGGTGTCCCGTCTTTCGATGAGATGGTGGAAGTCGACTATGACGATCCGACTACGAACGTGCGAGGACGTCGCGCCTTAGCAATCGCTAAACCAACTCCGAGAGGTTATTGACCACGCCGGAGCACGATCAACCTGACCACGAGGGTCTGTTTCCTGCGAGCAAACGAAGAACGAGCAAGAAACTAAGATTGCAATCTGGATATTGCGAATATAAGATGAAAGCTTTATTGATCAAGGTGGGGTTCTGTGACGCCTTTGTCTGGTCGTTGAACACAAACGAAGTACGCGAAGTTGCAGCTATGGCGAACTTTTAATCTAAACAAAACCCAAAGTCTAAACGATGCCCTAAGGGCTGTATATATGGAGGAAGAGGGGGGGAATTTCGTGGCCCTTGGTGGAGGGGTCCGAAATCAACCCTATCTCTTGTTTCCCCACACATACGGACTCTAAAAATAGCCTATACTTATGTATTTCGAAATTACATGGGCCTGGCCCAATAATAAGGTGACGCAGCACCTAAAATAGCCTCAGGACGAAATTTATGAAGTGGCGTCTTGTATATTTCGTCCAAGGCTTCATGCACCCATTATGGTGGCTTCAAAGTCCTGAAATCATCACTTGTAACTCCGTTCTTGTTTCCCTTGCGCATGCCATCATCTCCATGCTTGTTCTTGCTCCAATGTTCATCCTTCTCTGATAAAGGCAAAGGTGTCCCGTCTTTCGATGAGATGATGGATTTCGCTTTGGTGGAAGTCGACTTTGACGATCCGACTACAAACGTGCGAGGACGTCGCGCCTTAGCAATCGCTAAACCAACTCCGAGAGGTTATTGACCACGCCGGAGCACGATCAACCTGACCACGAGGGTCTGTTTCCTGCGAGCAAACGAAGAACAAGCAAGAAACTGAGATTGCAATCTGGATATTGCGAATATAAGATGAAAGCTTTATTGATCAAGGTGGGGTTCTGTGACGCCTTTGTCTGGTCGTTGAACACAAACGAAGTACGCGAAGTTGCAGCTATGGCGAACTTTTAATCTAAACAAAACCCAAAGTCTAAACGATGCCCTAAGGGCTGTATATATGGAGGAAGAGGGGGGAATTTCGTGGCCCTTGGTGGAGGGGTCCGAAATCAACCCTATCTATTGTTTCCCCACACATACGGACTCTAAAAATAGCCTATACTTATGTATTTCGAAATTACATGGGCCTGGCCCAATAATAAGGTGACGCAGCACCTAAAATAGCCTCGGGACGAAATTTATGAAGTGGCATCTTGTATATTTCGTCCAAGGCTTCATGCACCCATTATGGTGGCTTCAAAGTCCTGAAATCATCATTTGTAACTCCGTTCTTGTTCCCCTTGCGCATGCCATCATCTCCATGCTTGTTCTTGCTCCAATGTTCATCCTTCTCCAAGCTAGGCCCTTCATTTGTAAGCAAAACAAATGTATCCAATTTAGGCAGCATCATATTCTCATGAACATTAGAATCATTACCAAGAAACGAAAGTACCTGGTAATTTAGTTGGCGTGCACGAGCTCTACTAATTGGTCCAGTATGTATAGCAGCAGGGGCTGTGGGTGTAACAATTGTATTGATGTCCTCATCACTCCGCAAGATGGAGTGGAGTCTGTTGGTGGTGTTGGGATGGCTGGGGAGGCTCTGGTTATGCTGAACGGAGCCGGGAGGCGGCGGTGGCCGAACTGGCCGGAGTCGGTGAAGACGGCCTCTTCCCCCTCAATTGACGGCAACGGGGGCACTAGGAGGATGGTGAGAGGCTGCCTGCGTGCGGGGTTGAGCTCGGGGCTCCTTAAATAGGCTCGCCAAGGCGGTTCTGCGGCGGCCGGGGATAAGGTTGTCGGCGACCATCTTTCTGTAGCTATGGCGACGTGGCGGCGACGCATGCTAGGGGACGAGGCTGCGGATGAGCTGGAGATGCTTAAGGGGGCAGCTAGCGAGCGCTGGTGGCTTGGGCGGCACCGACTGAGGCAGGGCGCGCTGCAGACGCCGGCGTGCCGCCAAGGGCTCTGACGGCGGTGTTGTAGGGCACCAGGGCCTGCTTGGCGTGAAGCGGTAAGAAGGGGAGTGCGTGGCGTGGCGCTACAGAGCGGGCAAAAACCAGGGGCGCGACGTGTCGGCTCGAGCGCGGCACGTGCAACACGCGTGCTCTGCTCGCGCCGAGAGCACGCACGGAACGTGCTCGACAAAATGCTAAGGCATGTTAGGTGGCTCTAAACCACAAGAGGGTTAGCAGGGTGGGGTTATAGGCTAGGCCAAAACCATTGGACATGCTGGTCTGGTCAGGGGACCAAGTTCATAATGCAAACAAGAACTCATGCCAAATCTGTCCATGCTCACAAGGTGTTTGACAAAATGCCACATGCACCTAGGCATCTCTTGGGGTGGTAAAAACTTCTAGATCCTAGTCTCTTTAGATGCACAAGAGGGTGGTGAGGTTAGTTTGTGAAAAGCACAAACTTGCTAGTGCAAGTTTTGCAAATCTTCAGTTCTGGACAGAAGGTAAATGGCATCAATGCATGGACCAAAAATCTCCCAATGGGTTCATGCTCTTTGACTTAAGGGTTTGGTAAGGTGTACTACAAGTAGGAAAAGGAATCACAGCAAAAGGAGCAAGTTAAAATATAGTTGTAGTATAAATCCTCAAGTTGGACCAGAATGGAATTGAGGATGATTCACTCAAATTTTACAAAGAACATAGCTGGGCTTTTGCATAAAGTTGATTAATATACTCCTGTTGACATCCCAAAATTTTGGTAGAAGCTAGAAAGAAATATTTAAAAGAGTTGCAGTGCAAAATTGCCCACTAGACCAGAGAAGAAAATTGGGTGTAGAGCTCAAAATATTTCATGAAAAAAATATATTTTTGCATAAAAGTGATTTAAAAATATCACCTGACATCTCGAAATTTAGGTTGGAATTTTAAGTGAATTTGTCAAATGGTTGTAGTTCAAATATGGCCATATAACCTTGGAAAACCTTTTTTCAAGAAAATAAAGATCAAGCAAATTAATTAAGTAATTAGTTCTACTAATAAAAGAAAAGTTTTTCTTGAGAGGTTAAACAAGTCCAATAACATATTTGAAAGGTTTTCTTTTGGGGAAAACTCCATAATAACAAGAGGGGAAATGGTTCAAAAAATCAAAAGGGAGCCCAGAAAATAAAAAATTTAATTAATAAAACAAGGTCAAAAATTTGGGGTGTCACAGCACTACCCCCCTTAAGAGAGCTGTTTTGAAAACAAAAACTCCACGATTACGCATTTTTGCAAGCAGTGTACGTGTTCGAGCAGTTGTGGGTCTGCTGCCGTGGTGTTGTGTGAAATAAAATGATCCACGATGCAGCAACTCAAAAAAAAATCTCACTCCAGGATTTTTCGCGAGAGAAACAGTAATATATGATAGTCAAACTGCAATAGAACTACTCACATGAATAGAAACTAAATAATTTACTCGCCGCACAAACTCGGGGTACCACGCATAAGTTACAACACATAAGTAAAAGTTGCAAGAATAAACATAGCAGCGACGTCTATAATGCAAACGGTAACTAGACGGGGTCCCGAGAAAACGTCTCTGGCACTGGGATGCACTCCTCTTCTATCGGGGAAAGCAGATTGATCAGCCGACGAATGTGTCTCTCCTGGTCGGGCCTTAGTGATCTGCCGATGGCGATCTGAGGATTTAAATCCGCGAGACTCTGGAGATATCCCATTACTCGCTGGGTCAAACGTTCTTGAGGGATGACGTACTGGACCAGGTTGGCTAGTACTGGGTCTCTCTCAAATCGTCCACCGAGAAAAGATGTTACTTCTCCGGGTGCTGCATGGCTCGGAAAGTAATAATACCCTTGTTCGCTGGCATAGGGTACTACGAATTGAAGGCGAGCAAGCACTTCGTATGCAGCAGATTATATGGCCATATGTGGGGTCGACATAGATTTCCCCACGAAGGAGACCTGCGTTGGGTATTGGTTTGGGTTTACGGGAGGGATGTGTACTGATGCCCAATATCTCAAGGTGGACTGGGTGATTCTCGATTTGAACAGCTCGTACTGGGGTGGCTGGGTAGAACCCATAGTACTGCAGGTAAAATCCCACAATATTTTGACAAAACTACCTGGGGTTGCATCTAGAGTTCTCAGTTAAAAGCCAGGGCTTGGCATGGCAAGAAATGGTTGTGAGGATGGTGCACAAGGTGAGAGGTTCTTGGCAAGGTCACGCGGTGGCCTTTTTATAGCACTGGAGCTGGGTCATTTTACCGTGGTGAACGTAATAAATTTGCCAGCTTAGCTCCTAGGGTTGAGGTCAAAGCCACAGATACATACCTCACTAAAGTGACGTATCACTGTTGGGTTTGTTGGGGTGGTCTTGGTAGCTGTGCTTGGAAAAATATGCAACTGCATGCTGACATAAATATGCAAGGTTACTATCTAAAACAGAGGCACAACAACAGGCTGCGTTTATGCACAAGTTCACGCGATTACAAGCAAGGATACACTGAGATTCGGCACTACTCGGGTGACTTAGTCTACCTCGCTTATATCCAAACGGGCGTGCCTTGTGGATGTCGAGGTTTCTCCACGGGTCTCACCGTTGGAATTAGCCGGAGATGGTGGAGGAACTGCAGGGTCGGGGTAGCGATGATGACCATCACGGGGATTGTTGGCCACAATCCCATTGGAGTGTGCTCCCAAAAGGCGACGAAGCACTTCTGGGGTCATCAAAGCATCTTGGTTGATGGCCGGGGCTGAACTCAAGGTCTCGATCGGGTGTCCGAACAACATGACTGGGTTGTCAGCGTCAAGCTCGTCTTCTCCTCTCACTGGGGCTCGACGAACGAGCTCTCCACGAGCTGCGATCAGATCAATGGTGATTTGATCGAATAGTGCCTCTAGTGCACCTACATAGCGCACTAGGTGCAATAATGCAGGATCCGTCTCGTGATCTCCGTTGGCAACTTGGGGTGGTCTACCATACCCTTCGCGTCTGGGGTAGTAGTAGAAGGAGCGACAGTTAACTCTGGGCGACAACTGCCGGAGTTGAACTATAGCCTCTCGAGCAGCTAGCTGGATGGCTTGTGGCTCGAAGGAAGTTGTCCTTCCGGTGAACCTGTAGGGGCGTTCTGGAGATAGACCCCTATCGTAGATGTGCACAGTGGCCCAGAATTGACGGCTCTCACCGCTCATGGACCCTTGGTACACAACATACTCTGGGGGCTCTTCTAATGCAAAGGCACGGCGGGTGAGGTTCGCGAGCACGGTCACAAATCCCCCAAGGTTGTTTGCTGTGGTCTCATTGTGTACGACGAGGCCAGGCATTATGGCTCGGTTTGGGGTAGAGAATGTGTTATGCTAGGTTGGGGCTAGCGTGCCCTTTTTATAGAAAAAGGGGACAGAGTCTTCCTTCGCACGCTTGCGAATAAGACACATTCTGTGTCGGTCACTGGCGCGTGATCGACAGGCTAGGCTGATAGGTTGGGCACCGACTGCCAAAAGTGTCGGGGTCACTGTGTGGCTATCTTGCACGAGAAGCTTGGCTGGGGTTTGGTTAAGGTCTGGTGGGTTGCTTTGCCTAAGTTTTTCGACCTAGCTAAGATAGGATTAGCCAATGGTCAGCCTGGCTCTGATACCAAGTTTGTGGCGACCGGTTTTCCGGGTATTAATTCTCAGAAAATGGCCCTTGTGCTCATCAGCCCCAGGATTATTGTTAGCTGATGAGGCACCAACTTGATACAGAAATTCCAAGCAAAACACAAAATATGTAGTACAAGACCATCATGGCCTGTGAATACAACAAATGGTTTCTAGTGGTTGATGGCGGAAGCGGGTTGTGAATCATCAGTGCCTATGGGATCCCATTTCCCACAGGAACAGCTGACTAGGTTAACTCCTATCTTCGTGAGGCTGCTATCACCGTTCCTTAGGTTCCGGGGCTGTCATCACGGTCGCTCCTCTCCGCGCAAGAAATCTGGCCAAGACAATAGCCAGGGACAAGCCAGTGAGTACTTTGAATGTACTCGTGAACATTATGAACACGGGTATAATATAACAACGATGTTCTGAAATATTTTATGCTCACGACGTCAGTCACAAAAGATAATAGAAACTCGGATGCATGCAAGCAGGTTATTTATGAATATGCAATAACATATTAATATTAAAAAGCACCGATCAGGTGTCTGAAGCGACGCCTCGA
Organism: Triticum aestivum; assembly: GCF_018294505.1. NCBI lineage: Eukaryota > Viridiplantae > Streptophyta > Magnoliopsida > Poales > Poaceae > Triticum > Triticum aestivum. The sequence continues at coordinate 362,564,942 of NC_057798.1, read as the reverse complement.
AAGGTTAGTAAACAAAGAGAAATGCCACAGTCGGGCGTCTGAGCGACACCACTACAAGGCTTATAAAGAAAATAAATAACAGCATGCCACAGTCGGGCGTCTGAGCGACACCACATAAAGGGCTTATAAAGAAAATAAATAACAGCATGCCACAGTCGGGCGTCTGAGCGACACCACATAAAGGGCTTATAAAGAAAATAAACAACTGCATGCCACAGTCGTGCGTCTGAGCAACACCACATAAAGGGCTTATAAAGAAAATAAATAACAGCACGCCACATTCGGGCGTCTGAGCGACACCACATGAAGGGCTTATAAAGAAAATAAATATAGTGAATATCCAGGAGGTAGAACCATCCCAGGGATACTCAATATTTCAAAAAATATAAAGGGATTAGTCCATAAATAAAAATAGTCATAATCATCATAAGTCTCAAGTCATGAACCTAGTTCTGGTTTAACAGTTTTCTCCTCCGAAGACCGACACTAAGACCGACACTTGACCCATCCCAGACTGTAGTCCTTAACCATGGACACGGCTATTCGAATAGGTTTAATATCTGCAGAGGGTGTACTCTTTACCCACGAGTAACGGATTCCTTTAGTCCATCGGGACTAATTCCGTCTACGGCCTTTTAGTTGAAAACACACCTAACTTGCACACACCAGCTTAACTTACCGGTGTTTGGAATCACCCACGACACATGTCAAGCCAAACTTTAAGTGGGGAGGCTACAACCTCGCGTAGCATGGGATCAAATTTATATTGCGCGCTCTAAGGGGTGGCCTCCCCTCTCGGTCTCAACCGGAAACACCCATGCCTCCGAGCCAGGTGGCCTGCCTACCATCTACAACCGGTATCTTCCACCAGGGCCTCTCTGTACGGTGTGTGCTAGAAAGAGGTTGACAACTTACTGAACCGTACTCTACTTGTTGTAGAGACGAGTGGTAGTACGAAACAAGTATGGGGGTTACTGGAACAAGACTCAATCTATGGTCGACTCAGGAGGTTTAAGTATTCCCTGCAAGATTAGCATAACGAGTATATATCATCCAACAAAACAGAATCACCACTCATCATACCCCTCATGCCATGCCGGACACACTCGTCTCGACGAGGAACTAGGGACAAGCTCGAGTCTACCCAAGACAGATACTTTCCCGTTTTCCTTCCGGTAGGCACGAGAGGCATACGAGGATGATCACTATCACAAGCATGTCCATTTCCAACTGCAAGGAAATTTCAAATAAGCATTCATGCAAACGAATCACATCACCACATAAAATAACGAGTACTGAGTACTGAGGTGGTGTCGTAATCGTGTCAAACAACGCATGCAAAATATTATGCCATGGTTCAGAATGCTTGACTTCAATGTGTGGAAAGACAGGGTGCACTCCAAAACTTTTTAAAGTTTTCTTCTCTCTCTCCAAAGTCCTATTTTAAATAAATTTGAATTAACACACAAATTCAAAACAACACAAAAAAAGTTGTCTGAAATTTTTCCAAATAAATCTTAAAATAAACTAGATTAAATTTGAGAGAGGTAGGAAAAAGAATCAATCCATTTGGAGTTATATTTAAAAAGTTATAGCCAGTCAAAGTCCTGGTCAAAATCTGTTTATTAAAATAAAACAGAAAAAGAAAAACATTTCGTATATACGCACACGTCGAAGACGTACTTTGAGAATGGGCCTCCACTTAATACACGTGGTGGCGGGGCTGGGTCACTGACAGTGGGCCTGCCTGGCCCACTCGTCGGGTTTGACCAGTTGCTGATAGAGGCAAAGGTGTCCCGTCTTTCGATGAGATGGTGGATTTCGCTTTGGTGGAAGTCGACTTTGACGATCTGACTACGAACGTGGGAGGACGTCGCGCCTTAGCAATCGCTAAACCAACTCCGAGAGGTTATTGACCACGCCGGAGCACGATCAACCTGACCACGAGGGTCTGTTTCCTGCGAGCAAACGAAGAACAAGCAAGAAACTAAGATTGCAATCTGGATATTGCGAATATAAGATGAAAGCTTTATTGATCAAGGTGGGGTTCTGTGACGCCTTTGTCTGGTCGTTGAACACAAACGAAGTACGCGAAGTTGCAGCTATGGCGAACTTTTAATCTAAACAAAACCCAAAGTCTAAACGATGCCCTAAGGGCTGTATATATGGAGGAAGAGGGGGGAATTTCGTGGCCCTTGGTGGAGGGGTCTGAAATCAACCCTATCTCTTGTTTCCCCACACATACGGACTCTAAAAATAGCCTATACTTATGTATTTCGAAATTACATGGGCCTGGCCCAATAATAAGGTAACGCAGCACCTAAAATAGCCTCGGGACGAAATTTATGAAGTGACATCTTGTATATTTCGTCCAAGGCTTCATGCACCCATTATGGTGGCTTCAAAGTCCTGAAATCATCACTTGTAACTCCGTTCTTGTTCCCCTTGCGCATGCCATCATCTCCATGCTTATTCTTGCTCCAATGTTCATCCTTCTCCAAGCTAGGCCCTTCATTTGTAAGCAAAACAAATGTATCCAATTTAGGCAGCATCATATTCTCATGAACATTAGAATCATTACCAAGAAACGAAAGTACCTGGTAATTTAGTTGGCGTGCACGAGCTCTAGTAATTGGTCCAGTATGTATAGCAGCAGGGGCTGTGGGTGTAACAATTGTATTGATGTCCTCATCATCCTCCCCTTCTTGAAATGAAGTCGTCCTCGACGGAAGTTCATCTTCCTCACCCAAATAAGGTTTCAAATCTGCAATGTTAAAAGTGGGACTAACCCCAAAATCTGCAGGCAGCTCAAGTTTATATGCATTATCATTTATTTTCTCTAACACCTTAAAGGGACCATCAGCACGTGGCATTAGCTTAGATTTGCGCAAATCAGGAAATCTATCCTTACGGAAATGTAACCAAACAAGATCTCCAGGTGCAAACACAACATGTTTTCTACCCTTATCTCCAGCAAGTTTATATTTAGCATTCATACGCTCAATGTTTTCCTTAGTTAACTCATGCATTTTTAAAATCAATTCAGCACGTTGTTTAGCATCAAAATTAACCTTCTCCGAAGATGGAAGAGGCAACAAATCAATAGGTGCACGAGGTAGGAAACCATACACAACTTCAAAAGGGCACATCTTAGTAGTAGAATGCAATGAACGATTATAAGCAAATTCAATATGAGGCAAGCATTCCTCCCACATTTTCTTATTATTCTTCAAAACAGCCCTAAGCATAGTAGACAACGTTCTATTGACTACTTCAGTTTGTCCATCAGTTTGGGGGTGACAAGTAGTACTAAAAAGCAGTTTAGTCCCCAACTTAGCCCATAAACATCTCAAAAAATGGCTAAGAAATTTAGTATCACGATCTGAAACAATAGTATTTGGCACACCATGCAAGCGAATAATTTCACGAAAGAACAAATCAGCAACATTAACAGCATCATCGCTTTTATGACATGGTATAAAGTGTGCCATTTTCGAGAATCTATCCACGACAACAAATATGCTATCCCTCCCCTTCTTTGTTCGAGGTAAACCTAAAACAAAGTCCATAGATATATCCTCCCAAGGAACACTAGGTACAGGCAAAGGCATATATAAACCATGAGAATTGAGTCGTGACTTAGCTTTTTGACATGTAGTGCATCGAGCAATAAAACGTTCAACATCCCGTCTCATCTTTGGCCAAAAGAAATGTGTAGCAAGTACGTCCTCCGTCTTCTTCACGCCAAAGTGTCCCATTAATCCTCCTCCATGCGCCTCCTGCAACAACAAAAGACGAACGGAGCTAGCTGGAATGCATAGCTTGTTAGCACGAAACACAAATCCATCGTTAACGACAAACTTGTTCCACATTCTTCCTTCTTTACAATTCTGCATTACATCTTTAAAATCAGCATCATGCACATATTGATCTTTGATGGTCTCCAAACCAAATATTTTGAAGTCAAGTTGTGAAAGCATAGTATAGCGACGAGACAATGCATCAGCAATAACATTTTCTTTTCCCTTCTTGTGTTTAATGACATAAGGGAAAGTCTCAATGAATTCAACCCATTTAGCATGTCTACGATTCAGTTTAGCTTGATTTTTAATATGTTTCAAAGATTCATGATCAGAATGTATAACAAATTCTTTGGGCCATAAATAATGTTGCCATGTTTCTAAAGTCCGAACAAGAGCATATAATTCTTTATCATAAGTAGAATAATTCAGACTAGGCCCACTCAATTTTTCAGAAAAGTATGCAACAGGTTTGCCATCTTGTAATAACACACCTCCTAATCCAATTCCACTAGCATCACATTCAAGCTCAAAAGTCTTATTAAAATCAGGAAGTTGGAGTAAAGGAGCATGTGTCAACTTATCTTTCAATACCGTGAAGGCTTCTTCCTGTGCGGTACCCCAAACAAAAGGCACATCCTTCTTTGTAAGCTCGTTGAGAGGTGCAGCAATGGTGCTGAAATCTCTCACAAAACGCCTATAGAATCCAGCGAGGCCAAGAAAACTCCTCACCTGTGTGACCGTTTTGGGCTGCGGCCAACTCTCAATAGCTTTAATCTTGGCTTTATCAACTTCAATTCCCTGTGGAGTAACAACATAGCCAAGAAAAGATACTCGGTCGGTGCAAAAGGTGCACTTCCCAAGGTTACCAAACAAACGTGCATCACGTAGAGCAATAAAAACAGCACGTAAATGTTCCAAATGTTCCTCCAAAGATCTGCTATAAATCAATATGTCATCAAAGTAAACTACCACAAATCGTCCAATGAAAGCACGTAAAACTTCGTTCATTAATCTCATGAAAGTACTAGGTGCATTAGTTAACCCAAAAGGCATGACTAACCACTCATATAATCCAAACTTAGTTTTAAATGCTGTTTTCCATTCATCTCCCAATTTCATACGAATTTGATGGTAGCCACTACGCAAATCAACTTTGGAGAATACTGTAGAGCCACTCAATTCATCAAGCATATCATCTAGCCTAGGAATAGGATGACGATAACGAATAGTAATATTATTAATGCCTCTACAATCAACACACATACGTGATGTTGATGAGGACATGACTACCTTGGATATGACCAAAAATATTGCATATATGCATATTTGTCAGGTGATTTCTAGTGCAAACTATTCAATAATCTATTTATGTTATCCAGAACAAAAATACTTCACACACTTTTGTGTTTTGTCTAATTGCAGGTGTATGGGACATTTGTACAATCCACATATGAAGATAAGGAAGAACGAGATGTTTATTTGCTGTCCAAAAAGTTCTCTCACGTCACTTTTGGCCCAAGAGAAGATAGAGTCCAAGTCTCTCACGTTCTGGATTCAGATTCGGACTGCACAGACATACCTGACTCAAAACGCACACAAGTTTTTCATACGGACTCCGAATTGGGTGATTCTTTTTTTGTTGGAAACTAGATTTCGTGCACTTTCCAACCCAATTGGAATCACCTTCAAATTCGTCCTGAGCGTTGAGTTGTGGACGAAACAATCTGATGCTGCAGCAGAATCCGAGTCAAACTACAAGTCCAAAGGTGTTACATCACCTCCACTTGGGCCCATTGCCCTTGTACGACCTAGATTTAGTTTTAGGCTGCCTTGGGACGTCCTCCCACCTCCTTGGCCGCCACCCCTTGCTCCTATATAAGTAGATCCATCTAGTAGCTTTTGCTTGGGATTTGTTTAGTTAAAAGTTAGCCATTGCAACTTCGTGTACTTCGTTTGTGTCCAACGACCAGACCAAGACCGCTTACGGATCCCCACCTTTATCAATACTTCATATATACTCGCAATATTCAGATTGCTTTTATCATATTCTTGCTTGTTCTTCGATTGCTTGCAGGAATAGACCTTCGTGGTCAGGTTGATTGTGCTCCGGCATGGTCAATAACCTCTCGGAGTTGGTTTAGCGATTGCTAAGGCGCAACGTCGTGCACGTTTGTAGTCGGATCGTCAAAGTCGTCTCCACCAAATCGATAGCTATCATCTCATCGAAAGATCGGGACACCTTTGCCTCTATCACCTTCTTTGTTCGAGGTAAACCTAAAACAAAGTCCATAGATATATCCTCCCAAGGAACACTAGGTACAGGCAAAGGCATATATAAACCATGAGGATTGAGGCGTGACTTAGCTTTTTGACATGTAGTGCAGCGAGCAATAAAACGCTCAACATCCCGTCTCATCTTTGGCCAAAAGAAATGTGTAGCAAGTACGTCCTCCGTCTTCTTCACGCCAAAGTGTCCCATTAATCCTCCGCCATGCGCCTCCTGCAACAACAAAAGACGAACGGAGCTAGCTGGAATGCATAGCTTGTTAGCACGAAACACAAATCCATCGTTAACAACAAACTTGTTCCACATTCTTCCTTCTTTACAATTATGCATTACATCTTTAAAATCAGCATCATGCACATATTGATCTTTGATGGTCTCCAAACCAAATATTTTGAAGTCAAGTTGTGAAAGCATAGTATAGCGACGAGACAATGCATCAGCAATAACATTTTCTTTTCCCTTCTTGTGTTTAATGACATAAGGGAAAGTCTCAATGAATTCAACCCATTTAGCATGTCTACGATTCAGTTTAGCTTGACTTTTAATATGTTTCAAAGATTCATGATCAGAATGTATAACAAATTCTTTGGGCCATAAATAATGTTGCCATGTTTCTAAAGTCCGAACAAGAGCATATAATTCTTTATCATAAGTAGAATAATTCAGACTAGGCCCACTCAATTTTTCAGAAAAGTATGCAACAGGTTTTCCATCTTGTAATAACACACCTCCTAATCCAATTCCACTAGCATCATATTCAAGCTCAAAAGTCTTATTAAAATCAGGAAGTTGGAGTAAAGGAGCATGTGTCAACTTATCTTACAATACCGTGAAGGCTTCTTCCTGTGCGGTACCCCAAACAAAAGGCACATCCTTCTTTGTAAGCCCGTTGAGAGGTGCAGCAATGGTGCTGAAATCTCTCACAAAACGCCTATAGAATCCAGCGAGGCCAATCAACTTTGGAGAATGTTGTAGAGCCACTCAATTCATCAAGCATATCATCGAGCCTAGGAATAGGATGACGATAACGAATAGTAATATTATTAATGCCTCTACAATCAACACACGTACGTGATGTACCATCCTTTTTCGGCACTAGAATAATAGGAACAGCACAAGGACTAAGGGATTCGCGTATATAACCTTTGTCGAGAAGCTCTTGTACTTGACGCATAATTTCCTTCGTCTCCTCTGGATTGGTACGGTATGGTGCACGGTTTGGCGGTGAAGCATCGGGAATTAAGTCAATCTGATGCTCAATCCCTCGAATAGGCGGTAATCCCGGTGGCACGTCTTGTGGAAAGACGTCAGCGAACTCCTGCAAAATGTTAGTGACAACAGGAGGCAAAGAGGAAGGCACGTCCTCGAATGAAAATAATGCCTCTTTGCACACAAAAGCATAGCAAACAGATTTGCTGAAATCTAGCTCATCAATATCAGATTTGGTGGCAAATAAACATGCACTTTTCAATTTAATTTCAGCAGCAACACTAGATGGTTTATTATTAGGCTTCATTTGTTGCTCAAATTCTTTTGCCACAATCTGATTTTCACTCATATTCTTCTCCTGTTTTGCTTTATTAGCTCTATTAATATCATCTTTCAAAATGGAATCCGGAGTCATAGGAAGCAAAGTAATATTTTTATCCTTATGAACAAGAGTATAGTGATTGTTTCTACCATGGTGTACAGAGTTTTTATCAAATTGCCATGGTCTACCAAGTAATAAGGAACATGCTTGCATAGGTACCACATCACAATCAACATAATCAGCATATGTAGAGATACTAAAATGCACATGAACAGTACGTGTTACCTTAACCTTGCCGCTGTTGTTGAACCATTGGATGTAGTAAGGATGTGGATGTGGTCTTGTGGTGAGAGAAAGCTTCTCCACCATCTCCATGCTAGCCAAGTTGTTGCAGCTCCCTCCGTCTATGATGACACGCACAGAACGTTCCTTCACAACTCCCTTGGTATGGAACAAATTGTGCCTCTGATTTTGCTCAGCTTGTGTGATCTGCACACTCAAAACACGTTGAGCAACTAAACATTCATACATGTCAGCGTCTTCAGGAGCCATGTATTGCGTCTCATGATCAGAATCATCTCCACCATGTTCTTCACGTGTAATAAGAGCCAAAGTCTCCACATCATAGTCACTAGCAGACTCATATCCACCATCCGCGGTAGCAATCATCACACGCGGAGATTTGCATTCCCTCGCATAATGACCTCCTCCCTTACAACAACGACAAATAATATCACTTGTGTGCCCTGTTGATGCCATGGAAGAAGACGAACGCTGTGCAGGCCCCGCAGGTGCGCTCTTGGCAGATAATGGTGGTTGTGCCTGTTTTCTTGTATCACGGCTGGAGGTGGCACCGGATGGAGGTGCTGGTGCAGTTGAAGTAGAAGATGCACGTGGTGTCCATGATGAAGGTCGGCCTGCAGAAAAGTTAGTTCGCCCCAATGCTTGTCGATCCTGCACTTCACATTCAGCTTTACAAGCAAGATGGAATAAACGAGTGATATTAGTATACTCCTTATAGTCTAGAATGGTCTGAATCTCTCTATTTAATCCACCCAAAAAACGTGCAAGCATAGCTTCATTCTCCTCAACAATACCACATCTAATCATGCCAGTTTGTAATTCCTGATAATATTCTTCTACAGAATTTTTCCCTTGTCTTAAATGCTGCAAATTTTTGAAGCAATTCACGTTGATAATATGGTGGAACCCAACGCGTACGCATAGCAGTTTTCAAAGCAGCCCAAGTAGTTGGAATAGAATATAATCTACAATGTTCAGACCACCATACACATGCAAAACTAGTGAAAGCACAAACAGCAGCAGCAACTCGTCTCTCCTCAGGATATTGTAAACATGTAAATCGTTGTTCAGTTTCTAACTCCCAAGTAAGATATATATCAGGAACATATCTACCCTCAAATGGTGGAATATTCAATTTCAGTTTAGGAATATGGACATCATCTCGTACCTGAGGTGGTGGTGCAGGCCTACCATTACGAATATATACCTGAGGTCGACCTGCTGGTGGTGGTGCTGGTGGCTCCTCGTAGATCTGATTTTGATCAACCTCATCCTCATAATCGCCCGCATACTCATCATCCTCCTGGGTACCAGCAGCAGCAGTAGCAGGAGCCAAAGAAACACCAACAGCAGTAGCAGCGGCACCAGAATTTTGTCCTGGCTCAATAGGAACACGCTGTGCTCGTCCATACTGATTCGGAAGGGGGCGTAGTTGTTGTTGTTGCAGAGGTGCGACAGGTGCAGCCGGTGGTGGAAGACGCGCAAGCAGTTCATTAAATCTGTTATCGAGCTTTGTTTCGAACGTCTTCTCAAGGCTAGTGATCTTCTCCATGGCCTCTTCAAAATTGTTCAGCACATCTTGTACCTGTTCAGTCATCATTTGCTGAAACTTATCATGAAGCTCCTTGTTCGATAAGTTCTCCCAGTCAATCTCGTCGGCTTGTGATCCTGGCATGGTTAGCAGCAATAGAAACACACAAGAATATGATCCTACAGACTACTAAGAAGTGGTGGTGGTGTATCACAAATCCGTCAAGCAAATCTCAAATTCTTACCAGTTCTTACCCAGCAGCAGGCGGTGATCGGCAACCGTTGTAGTCAAAAACTCTCAAAGCTTGGATAGAGCGATTACCAGGGAGAGTCAAACACACGACGTAGATGTATGTGGAGCTGGGAAGGCTTATAGTATGGTAGCAAAAAGGGTCAGCAATAATCAATTCAGAGATGCAAAGTTGAATAAACGCTCAACGACGGTACTGTGCTGGTCCTAGGCTAGACTGTGCTAGAGACGCGAGCCTAGAACACCAACAAAATCACGGCGCGGCACGTAAACAAGGGAAAAGCACACTCTGAAAATTTTCTTTTCGCTCTCTTTTTTTTTGCGCTGCTTTTTTTTTGCTTTTGCGAAAAAGCACTATAATGGCGAGTGTCTCAAAACTCTTCCTAGGTCAAACTGACAGGATGGGCACGCAATTTTTTTTCGACAAATTTTTTTTTTTGACTGCCCGGACCCAAAAACTGGAAACGGGTCAAAAAAAACTTCCTATAATGGCACCTATCTCAAAACACTCAGAAACACCTAAAAATAGGATAGCCAGAATTTTTTTTCGAAAAATGCGTTTTCGAAAAATTTTGGGCCTAAACGGAGCGTGGCTACCCGACTCCCGCAAGGAAACACGAATCGGAATCTAGATGGATCTCGAAAACAAACCTAATATGACAAGAACTCGGATTGGTGGTGGATATATGGTGGTAGATGGCAGCGGTGGTGGTATATGACAACGGTGGTGGTATATGGATACGGATTCGAAGCGGTGGCGGATAAGCGGTGGTGGTAGATGGCAGGGGTGATGATGATGGTGCGGCGGCGGCGTGACAACTTATGACCAGAACTCGAAACTCTAAAAGACTAGACTCTAAGACCAGCAACTAGAAACGACGATGCAACCGCAAATTCAACAAAGCAAAACCCTAAAAAGATTATGCAAAGGCTCAGATTGGTTCGGATATGATGAACTAACCCTAATTTTTTTTGTGGCTTTTTCGTGGACTGTAGGTATGAGGAACAGACTCGATCTAAACTACGAAAAACTGTAAAATCTCACCGAGCAACCTGGAAATCTGATACCACTTCATAGAGGCAAAGGTGTCCCGTCTTTCGATGAGATGATGGATATCGCTTTGGTGGCAGTCGACTTTGACGATCCGACTCCGAACGTGCGAGGACGTCGCGCCTTAGCAATCGCTAAACCAACTCCGAGAGGTTATTGACCACGCCGGAGCACGATCAACCTGACCACGAGGGTCTGTTTCCTGCGAGCAAACGAAGAACAAGCAAGAAACTGAGATTGCAATCTGGATATTGCGAATATAAGATGAAAACTTTATTGATCAAGGTGGGGTTCTGTGACGCCTTTGTCTGGTTGTTGAACACAAACGAAGTACGCGAAGTTGCAGCTATGGCGAACTTTTAATCTAAACAAAACCCAAAGTCTAAACGATGCCCTAAGGGCTGTATATATGGAGGAAGAGGGGGGAATTTCGTGGCCCTTTGTGGAGGGGTCCGAAATCAACCCTATCTCTTGTTTCCCCACACATACGGACTCTAAAAATAGCCTATACTTATGTATTTCGAAATTACATGGGCCTGGCCCAATAATAAGGTGACGCAGCACCTAAAATAGCCTCGGGACGAAATTTATGAAGTGGCATCTTGTATATTTCGTCCAAGGCTTCATGCACCCATTATGGTGGCTTCAAAGTCCTGAAATTATCACTTGTAACTCCGTTCTTGTTCCCCTTGCGCATGCCATCATCTCCATGCTTGTTCTTGCTCCAATGTTCATCCTTCTCCAAGCTAGGCCCTTCATTTGTAAGCAAAACAAATGTATCCAATTTAGGCAGCATCATATTCTCATGAACATTAGAATCATTACCAAGAAACGAAAGTACCTGGTAATTTAGTTGGCGTGCACGAGCTCTAGTAATTGGTCCAGTATGTATAGCAGCAGGGGCTGTGGGTGTAACAATTGTATTGATGTCCTTATCAAGAATGGTCTGAATCTCTCTATTTAATACACCCAGAAAACGTGCAAGCATAGCTTCATTCTCCTCAACAATACCACATCTAATCATGCCAGTTTGTAATTCCTGATAATATTCTTCTACAGAATTTTTCCCTTGTCTTAAACGCTGCAATTTTTGAAGCAATTCACGTTGATAATATGGTGGAACCCAACGCGTACGCATAGCAGTTTTCAAAGCAGCCCAAGTAGTTGGAATAGGATATAATCTACAATGTTCAGACCACCATACACATGCAAAACTAGTGAAAGCACAAACAGCAGCAGCAACTCGTCTCTCCTCAGGATATTGTAAACATGTAAATCGTTGTTCAGTTTCTAACTCCCAAGTAAGATATATATCAGGAACATATATACCCTCAAATGGTGGAATATTCAATTTCAGTTTAGGAATATGGACATCATCTCGTACCTGAGGTGGTGGTGCAGGCCTACCATTACGAATATATACCTGAGGTCGACCTGCTGGTGGTGGTGCTGGTGGCTGCTCGTAGATCTGATTTTGATCAACCTCATCCTCATAATCGCCCGCATACTCATCATCCTCCTGGGTACCAGCAGGAGCAGTAGCAGGAGCCAAAGAAACACCAACAGCAGTAACAGCGGCACCAGAATTTTGTCCTGGCACAATAGGAACACGCTGTGCTCGTCCATACTGATTCGGAAGGGGGCGTAGTTGTTGTTGTTGCAAAGGTGCGACAGGTGCAGCCGGTGGTGGAAGACGCGCAAGCAGTTCATTAAATCTGTTATCGAGCTTTGTTTCGAACGTCTTCTCAAGGCCAGTGATCTTCTCCATGGCCTCTTCAAAATTGTTCAGCACATCTTGTACCTGTTCAGTCATCATTTGCTGAAACTTATCATGAAGCTCCTTGTTCGATAAGTTCTCCCAGTCAATCTCGTCGGCTTGTGATCCTGGCATGGTTAGCAGCAATAGAAACACACAAGAATATGATCCTATAGACTACTAAGAAGTGGTGGTGGTGTATCACAAATCCGTCAAGCAAATCTCAAATTCTTACCAGTTCTTACCCAGCAGCAGGCGGTGATCGGCAACCGTTGTAGTCAAAAACTCTCAAAGCTTGGATAGAGCGATTACCAGGGAGAGTCAAACACACGACGTAGATGTATGTGGAGCTGGGAAGGCTTATAGTATGGTAGCAAAAAGGGTCAGCAATAATCAATTCAAAGATGCAAAGTTGAATAAACGCTCAACGACGGTACTGTGCTGGTCCTAGGCTAGACTGTGCTAGAGACGCGAGCCTAGAACACCAACAAAATCACGGCGCGGCACGTAAACAAGGGAAAAGCACACTCTGAAATTTTTCTTTTCGCTCTCTTTTTTTTGCGTTTTTTTTGCGCTGCTTTTTTTTTGCGAAAAAGCACTATAATGGCGAGTGTCTCAAAACTCTTCCTAGGTCTAACTGACAGGATGGGCACGAATTTTTTTTTTCGACAATTTTTTTTTTCGACTGCCCGGACCCAAAATCTGGAGACGGGTCAAAAATAACTTCCTATAATGGCACCTGTCTCAAAACACTCAGAAACACCTAAAAATAGGATAGACTTCCTATAATTTTTTTGTGGCTTTTTCGTGGACTGTAGGTATGAAGAACAGACTCGATCTAAACTACGAAAAACTGTAAAATCTCACCGAGCAACCTGGAAATATGATACCACTTGATAGAGGCAAAGGTGTCCCGTCTTTCGATGAGATGGTGGATTTCGCTTTGGTGGAAGTCGACTTTGACGATCCGACTACGAACGTGTGAGGACGTCGCGCCTTAGCAATCGCTAAACCAACTCCGAGAGGTTATTGACCACGCCGGAGCACGATCAACCTGACCACGAGGGTCTGTTTCCTGCGAGCAAACGAAGAACAAGCAAGAAACTAAGATTGCAATCTAGATATTGCGAATATAAGATGAAAGCTTTATTGATCAAGGTGGGGTTCTGTGACGCCTTTGTCTGGTCGTTGAACACAAACGAAGTACGCGAAGTTGCAGCTATGGCGAACTTTTAATCTAAACAAAACCCAAAGTCTAAACGATGCCCTAAGGGCTGTATATATGGAGGAAGAGGGGGGAATTTCGTGGCCCTTGGTGGAGGGGTCCGAAATCAACCCTATCTCTTGTTTCCCCACACATACGGACTCTAAAAATAACCTATACTTATGTATTTCGAAATTACATGGGCCTGGCCCAATAATAAGGTAATGCAGCACCTAAAATAGCCTCGGGACGAAATTTATGAAGTGGCATCTTGTATATTTCGTCCAAGGCTTCATGCACCCATTATGGTGGCTTCAAAGTCCTGAAATCATCACTTGTAACTCCGTTCTTGTTCCCCTTGCGCATGCCATCATCTCCATGCTTGTTCTTGCTTCAATGTTCATCCTTCTCCAAGCTAGGCCCTTCATTTGTAAGCAAAACAAATGTATCCAATTTAGGCAGCATCATATTCTCATGAACATTAGAATCATTACCAAGAAACGAAAGTACCTGGTAATTTAGTTGGCGTGCACGAGCTCTAGTAATTGGTCCAGTATGTATAGCAGCAGGGGCTGTGGGTGTAACAATTGTATTGATGTCCTCATCAGTTGCCCTCCCTCCTCTTCCTCTGCCCGAGCGGGGTGCAGGACTCCGGCGATCGTCACCAGCGAACGGCGTGTCCTTGCGGGGAGCTGAGAGCGGGGATGGATCCGTGGATCAAGGGTGGTCCTTCCGGTGGTTGTAGGGTCGTCGGGGGTGGAGGGAATCGCCGTCGACGAGCTTCGCGGCGGCCTGCGGCTTCAGGAGTAAAGTGGATTTGTGGCTTCGGTGGCTCTCCGTCGCAGCTGGGGGTCTGGGCGGCTCCGCAAGATGGAGTGGAGTCTGTTGGTGGTGTTGGGAGTGTCGTCGAGGCTCTGGTTATGCCGAACGGAGCCGGGAAGCGGCGGTGGCCAAACTGGCCGGAGTCGTTGAAGACGGCCTCTTCCCCCTCAATTGACGACAACGGGGGAACTAGGAGGATGGTGAGAGGCTGCCTGCGTGCGGGGATGAGCTCGGGGCTCCTTAAATAGGCTCGCCAAGGCGGTTCTGCGGCGGCCAGGGATAAGGTTGCCGGCGACCGTCTTTCAGTAGCTATGGCGATGTGGCGGCGACGCGTGCTAGGGGACGAGGCTGCGGATGAGCTGGAGATGCTTAAGGGGGCAGCTGGGGAGCGCTGGTGGCTTGGGCGGCACCGACTGAGGCAGGGCGCGCTGCGTACGCTGGTGTGCCGCCAAGGGCTCTGACGGCGGTGCTGTAGGGCACCAGGGCCTGCTTGGCGTGATGCGGTGAGAAGGGGAGTGCGTGGCGTGGCACTACAAAGCGGGCAAAAACCAGGGGCGCGACGTGTCGGCTCGGGCGCGGCACGTGCAATACGCGTGCTCTGCTCGCGCCCAGAGCACGCACAGAACGTGCTCGACGAAATGCTAAGGCATGTTAGGTGGCTCTAAACCACAAGAGGGTTAGCAGGGTGGGGTTATAGGCTAGTCCAAAACCATTGGACATGCTGGTCTGGTCAGGGGATCAAGTTCATAATGCAAACAAGAACTCATGCCAAATCTGTCCATGCTCACAAGGTGTTTGACAAAATGCCACAGGCACCTAGGCATCTCTTGGGGTGGTAAAAACTTCCAGATCCTAGTCTCTTTAGATGCACAAGAGGGTGGTGAGGTTAGTTTGTGAAAAGCACAAACTTGCTAGTGCAAGTTTTGCAAATCTTCAGTTCTGGACAGAAGGTAAATGGCATCAATGCATGGACCAAAAATCTCCCAATGGGTTCATGCTCTTGGACTTAAGGGTTTGGTAAGGTGTACTGCAAGTAGGAAAAGGAATCACAGCAAAAGGATCAAGTTAAAATATAGTTGTAGTACAAATCCTCAAGTTGGACCAGAATGGAAATGAGGATGATTCACTCAAATTTTACAAAGAACATAGCTGGGCTTTTGCATAAAGTTGATTAATATACTCCTGTTGACATCCCAAAATTTTGGTAGAAGTTAGAAAGAAATATTTAAAAGAGTTGCAGTGCAAAATTGCCCATTGGACCAGAGAAGAAAATTGGGTGTAGAGCTCAAAATATTTCATGAAAAAAAATATTTTTGCATAAAAGTGATTTAAAAACATCACCTGACATCTCCAAATTTAGGTTGGAATTTTAAGTGAATTTATCAAATGGTTGCAGTTCAAATATGGCCATATAACCTTGGAAAACCATTTTTCAAGAAAATAAAGATCAAGCAAATTAATTAAGTAATTAGTTCTACTAATAAAAGAAATGTTTTTCTTGAGAGGTTAAACAAGTCCAATAACATATTTGAAAGGTTTTCTTTTGGGGAAAACTCCATAATAACAAGAGGGAAAAATGGTTCAAAAAATCAAAAGGGAGCCCAAAAAATAAAAAATTTAATTAATAAAACAAGGTCAAAAATTTGGGGTGTCACATGATTAGACTACTTGACCAATTAAAAACTTAACCTTTTCCCAATTTTAGAGTTTGGCAGATTTTAGCAATCTTTGGACAAGTCAAGCAATCATCACACAATTCAAGCAAGCATGCAAAGACTATATGAGCAGCGGAAATTAAAGCATGCAACTTGCAAGAAAGTAAAGGGAAGGTTTTGGAGGATTCAAATGAAATTGGAGACACGGATGTTTTTGGCGTGGTTCCGATAGGTGGTGCTATCGTACATCCACGTTGATGGAGACTTCAACCCACGAAGGGTAACTGTTGCGCGAGTCCACAGAGGGCTCCACCCACGAAGGATCCACAAAGAAGCAACCTTGTCTATCCCACCATGGCCATCGCCCTCGAAGGACTTGCCTCACTAGCGGTAGATCTTCACAAAGTAGGCGATCTCCTTGCCCTTACAAACTCCTTGGTTCAACTCCACAATCTTGTCGGAGTCTCCCAAGTGACACCTAGCCAATCTAGGAGACACCACTCTCCAAGAAGTAACAAATGGTGTGTTGATGATGAACTCCTTGCTCTTGTGATTCAAATGATAGTCTCCCCAACACTCAACTCTCTCTCATAGGATTTGGATCTGGTGGAAAGAAGATTTGAGTGGAAAGCAACTTGGGGAAGGCTAGAGATCAAGATTCATATGGTAGGAATGGAATATCTTGGCCTCAACACATGAGTAGGTGGTTCTTTCTCAGAAATGGTAAGTTGGAAGTGTAGGTTTAGTCTGATGGCTCTCTCCACGAATGAAGAGGAGGTGGAGGGGTATATATAGCCTCCACACAAAATCTAACCGTTACACACAATTTACCAAACTCGGTGGGACCGATTCAACAGACTCGGTCGGACCGATTTAGTAAACCTAGTGACCGTTAGTGATTTTCGGTGGGACTGACATGCAACTCGGTGAGACCGATATGGTTAGGGTCAGGGCATAACGTAATCTCGGTAAGACCGATTACACAAACTCGGTGCGACCAACTTTGGTAATTAGCTAACCCGAGAGTTGGTCAGGTAAACTCGGTGGGACCGATTTGCTCTTTTCGGTGAGACCAAAATGTTACAAAAGGGAAACACAGAGTTTACATTGCAATCTCGGTGGGACCGATTGCTCACTTCGGTTTGACCGAAACGTTACGAAGGGAAACAGAGATATTACAATCCCATCTCGGTGAGACCGAGATCCCTATCGGTAGAGCCGATTTGCCTAGGGTTTGTGGCAGTGGCTATGACATTTGAACTCGGTGGCGCCGGATAGGAAGAATCGGTGTGACCGATTTTGGCTTTGGGTTTAGGTCATTTGTGGATGTGAGAAAGTAGCTGAGGGTTTTGGAGCATATCACTAAGCACATGAAGCAAGAGGCTCATTAAGCAACACCTCATCCCTCCTTGATAGTATTGGCTTTTCCTATAGACTCAATGTGATCTTGGATCACTAAAATATAAAATGAAGAGTCTTGAGCTAATGAGCTTGAGCCAATCCTTTGTCCTTAGTATTTTGAGGGATCCACTTTCATCATCCATGCCATGCCATTCATTGAGCTTTCCTGAAATATTAGTCTTGGAATAGCATTAGCTCAACGAGCTATGTGTTGTTATGAATTACCAAAACCACCTAGGGATAGTTACACTTTCAAGAGTATCTTGAGTGGATGCTCTGTCCTTTGACATAGGAACTCTTCTTGCTGGAACCTTTGTTTTCATCCCTGGCTTTGTGGTAGCAGTTGTGCCATACTCCTTTTTCAACACCTTCTTCTTTGAAGTGGCCTCATCTTCAACAGCCACATAATCCTCATCTTCAGAATCTGAGGTTTTCTTCTTCCTTGTCCTGGTGGCTGCTTTTGGCAAATTGCTCAGAGTGCTCCTGCTGCCCTCATCATAACTGCTTGAGGGACTAGTGTCCTCACTCATCTGAGCCTGTTCCTCTGACTTGTTCTGACTATCACTTTGGCCAGACATCTTCAAGCAAACTCACTGACAGCAGACCCTATGAATAGAAATAGATGAGGTAGAGTGGATGAGCATCACAAAGTACAGAGGTTTTTGCAAAACAGTTGAGTCAAAAACTTAGTTTTAGTTTTCCACAGAAAGCATTTCAGAGCTACCGATTTGTAAACTCGGTGATACCAAAGCAGCTTTTGGAACCTAAACTAGTGAACTCAGTCAGACTGAGTTACAATTCGGTAGCACCGAGACTACTAGGGTTTCATAGAGAATCGATCTCGGTCACACCGATTGGCAATTCTCGGTCAGACCGACAATCGCATGTGCAATGGCTTAAGCCAAATCGGTGTGACCGATTTCTACAACTCGGTCGGTCTGAGATGAGTTCGGCGGAAACCTAACCCTAAATTTTTAAATCAAATCTAATCTATGGAATGCTTTCGCTAGACAGGAAGATTTCATATGTGGGAAGAATCATGGCAAACCAATGTGCTAGGAATCGGAGTTAAAGAGTAGCACAAAGTATCAAGTTCATACCCTAACTCGATGGTGAACTTGCTGCGGCGTCAATGGCGGGGCAGAATGACGTTAACGGCGGCGGAGACCAGCGGCGGGAGGTCGCTGGCAGCGAAGAGGACGATCCGGAGACCTGAAGAGGCAGAGCAGGTTATGCGCGGGCGAAGGGTTTCGTAAAAATTTCCAAAATTTGACAAGTATATATAGCCTGACCCTATCGGTGTGACCGAGTGGAACAACTCGGTGGCACCGAGATGCAAAACTGCAAGCAGTTACTGCAACTCGGTGTGACCGAAAGGTTCTAATCGGTTGCATCGAGAATGAAAACCCTTATCAACTTAGTGATCACGGTATGACCAAGAAGGGTGAATTGGTCAGACCGAAATGCACAAAGACGTTTTGGAAGTTTAAGTCTATGACGAATCGGGGACTCCGAGTGCTCCTCACACAGAGTGGTTTGAATCTGACTTGATCAAACTTTGTGATGTATCATGAACAGAGTTTCAGAAAAGAAAAGCATAGATAGCTAGAGAAGGTTCTTAAGCATTCTTGTCCATCCACTTGACAAAAGGAAAGAAACCAAACAATCAAAACAACAAGTGGATGTTCTCGAATGAGTAAAATATGCAACCAACATGCTCACACAATAAAATGGCAAATGAAATATGTGTCAAAGCATGCACAACCAATTCTAGCATCTATCAAACAATTGGCGATGACTAGGTCATCTATATATGAGTATATTGACTTAGGAGTCAAATGAGAACATTTGATCATAGGTCATACTCATCGTTTAAGCACAAGTGGGGTTACCACTTTTACATAAAGCATTGTTGTGTCCACACCATTAGAGTTGCTTTAGCTCAATTCTTAGAGTAAAGCTCCCCCTAGATGTGAGATCCCCCCTAGGATGGATGAACTAACCTTGGGTTTTGTCGATGATGACTTCATGTAGGTGTTGAAGATGTGGACGCTCAATGTTGATGTAGATCATTTGGAGCAATCCATTGGAGTGAGTTGCACTTTCAATACCTACACGGGTTAGTCCCACAAGGAACAAATAAGGATATCCATAGACATAGAGTGATGCACACACAAGATGATGTCCGTGAAAGCATTAGGTTACCTTGTCCCTTGTCTTACCAACAAGAGGGTTTGTGACTCCTTGAACTAGTGCAAGATGTTGAAGTTGATTGCACTTGTCCTTGCCAAAATGAAATGAGTGAAGCATATTGGCGGAGTCACCCTTAAGAACTCTGTAGTTCTTCTTCTTTGGAATCCACATCATCTTGATGGGAATCCTTGGAGTTGTAGTTGTACTCGATGAAGTAGAACTTGATGTAGTCTTGGGAACCCACTTGACCAAGGCCTTAGGAGCTTCTTCAAATGCATCAATCTCCTCTTGAAGCTTGTCCTTGCCTTTTTGCTTATGGTCTTGTGGTGGAAGATCATGTTGAGCTTGTGTTCCTTTGAAAGAAGTAGGATCATACTTCTCTTGTTAAGGAACAAACTTCGTCTTGGGGTATTGATCTTCTTCCACTCAACTCCATTGGCATTGAACTTTCGTTCAAAACCAACACCTTGATTCTTCCGGTGCCTTCCTTGCTTGCGTACAATTTCCTCGAATTGCTTACTTCCGACAAGGCTCTTGTAAACAACTTTCTCTATAATTCCCTTCAATAAGCTATTTTCTTGCTCAAGTGTAACTTGGCTAAGAGAATCATTAATGGAATCAAGAGAACTACTAGAAGCAACAACATTGGATTTAGCATGATTATTGCTACTACTAGAAGAAGAATCTTTCTTGTTCTTGTTACTAGACTTGACATGTGGCATGTAAGTAGATAAGAGTAAACACTTGGCAATGTAAGAAGAACTTTTCTTGCGAAGATCATCATTGATTGCCTTTAAAAACTCATGCTCTTGCTCAAGGTTGAGCTTTTCAAAGTGTAACTTCTCATGAGTCTTTAAAAGTTCTTGATGATCTTCCAAGACAGTTTCATGAGCTAACTTAAGAGTATTTAGTTCTTTAGTTAGGCGCTCAATCTTCTCCTTATCATTGTCATTCATTTTATCTTGATTAGCATGATTATTTGACGTTTCATCATAGTATTCATCACTAGAGTAGTCAACAAGTAAATCATCATCACCTAACAAGTCATCTTCATCACTATTAAAATCAACATACTCGGGGTGTGATACCTTTGGGCCTTTAGCCATGAAGCATCTTCCAATTCCTTCATTTGGTGAGTCAAATATGTCGTAGGAGTTGATTGATGCAAGTGCTAGACCGGCAACACCTTCATCTTGAGTATATTTAGAGTCAGAGTGATAGCTTCTCTCGGAGTGATTGTCGGAGTCGGAGCCGGATACCCATTCACCAACATGAGCTTGATGTCTTCGTTTTGTGTAGCTCCTTCATGACTTGTCCTTCCTTTCTGAATCCTTGCTTCTCCAGGATGTTCTTCGTTCATAACAATCATCTCTAATCCTTCTTTCTCTTGCTGGTGATTATTCTCTTCTATTCCTTCTTTTTGGATAATCTTCTCTTCTTTTGTAGGGAGTCGTACACTCATTGGAATAGTGTTCGGGTCTTCCACAATTGTAGCAATTGCCCTCACGAATAGAAGATCTTTTGTCACTGTAGGACCTTGACTTGGAACTTCTTTCCTTGCTTCTACTCTTGTAGAACTTGTTGAAGTTCTTCACCATTAGGCTCAATTCTTCATTGAAGATTTGTTTCTCACTTGATGAGGTGGGAGCTTCACATGAGGCTTTGTAAGCACCACTTGATTTGTTGTGGAGCTCCTCCTTATCCTTGAGTGACATCTCATGAGCAACAATTCTTCCAATGACTTCCGTTGGCTTGAGATATTTGTAATTTGGCATCATTTGGATCAATGTGCCCACGGTATCATATTTTCCATCCAAGGCTCTTAGGATCTTCTTGATGATGAATTTGTCGGTCATCTCTTCACTTCCTAAGTCGGCAATCTCATTTGTGGTAAGAGCAAGCCTAGAGTACATCTCAAGGACGCCTTCACCATCCTTCATTTTGAACTTGTCAAGTTGACTTTGAAGCACATCCAATTTGGATTCCTTGACGGAGTCGGTACCTTCGTGCATGTCAATCAAAGTATCCCAAATTTCGTTTGCATTCTCAACACGGCTGATTTTGTTGAATTCTTCAGGGCACAATCCATTCAAGAGAATATCACAAGCTTGAGCATTCTATTGCAGCATCTTCAACTCTTCCGCAGTAGCTTCACGGTTTGGTTCTCTCCCATCAAAGAATTCACCTTGCAAGCCAATACACACAATAGCCCAAACGGCGGGGTTATGTCCAAGAATATGCACTTTCATCTTATGCTTCCAACTAGCAAAATTAGTACCATCAAAGTAAGGACCTCTACGGTGGTAATTTCCCTCGCTAGACGCCATACTCTCCTAGGTTGTGAAACCAAGGCTATGACCACCAAAAGCTTTGGAAATCAAAGCAAATGGAGACCAAAGCTCTGATACCACTTGAAGGATTGAAAGTATGTCTAGAGAGGGGGGGTGATTAGACTACTTGACCAAATAAAAATCTATCCTTTTCCCAATTTTAGTTCTTGGTAGATTTTAGCAACTTAGCACAAGTCAAGCAATCAACCTACACATGCAATTCTAAGAGTATAGCAGCGGAATGTAAAACAATTTCATATGAATGTAAAGGGAGGAGTTTGAGGAGGCAAACGCAATGCTGACACGGAGATTTTTTATCCGTGGTTCCGATAGGTGGTGCTATCGTACATCCATGTTGATGGAGACTTCAAACCATGAAGGGTAACGGTTGCGTGAGTCCACGGAGGGCTCCACCCACGAAGGGTCCACGAAGAAGCAACCTTGTCTATCCCACCATGGTCGTCGCCCACGACGGACTTGCCTCACTAGGGTAGATCTTCACAAAGTAGGCGATCTCCTTGCCCTTACAAACTCCTTGGTTCAACTCCACAATCTTGTCGGAGGCTCCCAAGCAACACCTAGCCAATCTAGGAGACACCACTCTCGAAGAAGTAACAAATGGTGTGTTGATGATGAACTCCTTGCTCTTGTGATTCAAATGATAGTCTCCCAAACACTCAACTCTCCCTCACAGGATTTGGATTTGGTGGAAAGAAGGTTTGAGTGGAAAGCAACTTGGGGAAGGCTAGAGATCAAGATTTATGTGCTTGGAATGGAATATCTTGACCTCAACACAAGTGTAGGTGGTTCTCTCTCAGAAAATGTATGTTGGAAGTGTAGGCATGTTCTGATGGCTCTCTCCATGAATGAAGAGTGGGTGGAGGGGTATATATAGCCTCCACACAAAATCTAACCGTTACACACAACTTACCAAACTTGGTGGGACCGAATTCTGAAACTCGGTCAGACTGATTTAGTAAATAATGTGACCGTTAGGAATTTCGGTGGGACCGACATGTCAACTTGGTGGGACCGATATGGTTAGGGTTAGGGCATAACGTAATCTCGGTGAGACCGATTACACAAACTCGGTGAGACCGATTTTGGTAATAGGCACACAGAGGGTTGGTCAGGTAAACTCGGTGGGACCGATCATCTCGGTTGGACCAAAACGTTATGAAAGGGAAAAAATGCGC
The DNA here is from genome assembly GCF_018294505.1 of Triticum aestivum. NCBI lineage: Eukaryota > Viridiplantae > Streptophyta > Magnoliopsida > Poales > Poaceae > Triticum > Triticum aestivum. The sequence continues at coordinate 362,541,630 of NC_057798.1, read as the reverse complement.
TTTCATTGCAATCTCGGCGGGACCAATCGCTCATCTTGGTTTGACCGAAACGTTATGAGGAGAAACAGAGAGATTAAAATCCCATCTCGGTGAGACTGAGATCCCTATCAGTGAGACCAAAAAGACTAGGGTTTGTGGCAATGGTTATGACAATTGAACTCGGTGGCGTTGGATAGACAGTTTTGGTGGGGCCGAGTTTGACTTTTGGTTTGGTACATATGTGGATGTGAGAAAGTAGTTGAGGGATTTTGGAGCATACCACTAAAGCACTTTGAGCAAGCAAGCCATTAAGCAAAACCTCATCCCCTGTTAATAGTATTGGCTTTCCTATGGACTCAATGTGATCTTGGATCACTAAAAGTAAAATGTAGAGTCTTGTGCTTTGAGCTTGAGCAAATCCTTTTGTCCTTAGAATTTTGAGGGTTCCACTTTTCTCATCCATGACATGCCAATCATTAAGCTTTCCTGAAATATTTACCTTCAAATAGCGTTAGCTCAATGAGCAATATGTTGTTAGGAATTACCAAAACCACCCAGGTGTAGTTGTGCTTTCACCTGTGTTAGAGTATACACTAAAAAATACACTTCTGTGATGATACGTGTTTGTCACAGTATGTCGCGTTTTCAGTCATGCATGTACATCCATGACGATTTTATGACAGAATCAAGCTAGTCATACCTGTGCTGTCATACAAGTGTTCCATGACATTACCAAAATTATCATCACGGAAGTGTCCACTTCCATGACGATAAACTGCGTGTCATAGAAGTGCTTTCGTCAAGGGTGACCGACATGTGGCATTCACCGTAACAGGACACCGTTAAACGCTGTTAACCTATCCGGTCCGTTTTTTGGATCCGATAACCCGCTAACAACCACGACCAATGCCGATTTTCCACATGTAAAATTCTCATTGGCTGACGGATCGACACGTCAGCTCCGCGTTGGCACAGGTGTCACTCATCCAACGGTTGAGATGGGCCTATGATATGTTGACATGTGGACCAGCCCAAAAGTGGCCCATAAAGTTTAAATGGGCCGGCCCAACCGAAGGCCCATAAGATTTAGTGGACCATAATGGGCCAGCCCAACTAAAGGCCCACAAGATTTTGCAGACCATAATGGGCCGGCCCAGCTAAAGGCCCACAAAATTTGTCGGGCCATAATGGGCCGGCCCAGCTAAAGGCCCACACAACTTTGCAGACCATAATGGCCTGGCCCAGCTAAAGGCCCACCAGATTTTACGGACCACACTGGGCCGGCCCAGCTAAAGGCCCACAAGATTCTGCAGACCATAATGGGCCAGCCCAGCTAAAGGCCCAACATTCTCTGTCAAATCGGCCCGTCAACGGCCTGTCCTAAACTTGTCATCAACGCGGCCCATGGTCACTTTTGGCCCATTAACAGTCCGCTAAGTAATTGGGCCGAATTACGGCCCGGTGTATTTCTGGCCTGTTAAAGGTCCTGCTTCATTTGGGCCCATTTATAGGCCATCAAAACTTTTGGCGCATAAACGACCATGAAGGATTTGGGTCATATTTGGCCATGTCTGACATTTGGCCTGTTAGAGGCCCACTATAGATTTGGGCCACTTTCGGCCTGCTGTCATTTTCGGCCTGTTAACGCAGGACAAAAACCATGGGCCCTATGTGGCCCAACGTCATATCGGGCCCATTAACGGCCCATACAAAAATGATGATAATCTAGCCCGACCGAAGTTCCGGCCTATTAAAGGCCCGTGTATTAGGTCGGCGCATTTACGGCCCGTCCGAATTTCGGCCTGTCAAAGATCCGCATCGTAAATGGGCCACCATTTCGGCCAGCTAAGACTAGTGGGTTATTTGGCACAATCAAGGCCCAATCTCACTTTCGGTCTATTAAAGGCCGATGTTTTTTATGGGCTCGAGATATTTACACCTGTAAACGGCCTATTTTTACTGAGGGCCCAAATTATGTTTAGGCCTGTTAAAGGCCCACTATGGGCACATGCCTACAAGGAAAATATGAAAGCTTATGTTGATTTAGGCCCAGATATTTTTAGTGGGCTACATGCCAATTTTCGGCCCGTAAACGTTTTTAGCCCAATTGGAATGGGCCCGACAAATGTTGACATGTTGGGCTCCTATGAAGCTTTCGGCTGAATACATTACTAAGATAAACCTACACTATACAAAAATAGCGTCATAATTACTGCAGCCTGTGGCAGCATCATAAATGTTGTACCACAACAAAATAAATTCCAACCATACAACAAAAGGCCTGTTGGCATAAAGTTTATAGTCCTTCCAGATAAAAGCACCATCAGATGTATAGAAGCACAGATCATTTGACCCGAGTGCTTATGTTTCAGGCTGTAGAATCTGACGGAGCAGCACAATCTCCACCTTTTTTCGCCATTGCTCTTGAACAACGAAGCAAATGTCTGATAGTCTGGTTTCAAAACCATTCATATCTTGACGACATTTGTCGACCACTATTCTTGTTTTCGAAATGACGTCCATTAGGGATTGGACTTGTGTTTGGAGCACAAATATATCACTCTGTCTAGTAGGAAGATTTTGTTTAGTAGGCGATTTGGATGAGGTTACCTTGACAACCAACCCAGAATTACGCAGGAAGGTGCTTTCTGCATTGTTAGTGGAGAGATACTGACGTACTGCAGCAAGAGGTGACATTGTGCCTGTGGTAGCCTCGTCACCTTCAAGTGGTTGTGGATGTTCAATCATTTGTTCCATAGCTTCCTGAATGTTTGAACTTGTAGATTAGTGTACCAGATAAGTTACTAATTAGACGAAAACAAACACAGTAGGTTAAACGTTTATACATAATGGTGAACTACTGTAATACATTAGCATGTATTGTAGTGCCAACTACATAATAAAATCATTTTCGGAACATATGTCCATGTAGCATGCCTACTATTTGTCTATTTCCTCACATTCGTTGACATATAAGGATAAAGAGACATGGTTTAAAGTAGGAGGAACATAGTATGACATCATTCATATCATGGGCAAACAGATATAAAACAAACATGCTATTTTATCATTGTGTGCGCACGTGAACATAACCACTAGATTACAGATCAAGACCAAAATAATATCCTTCATCTCTTTTAAACCATGTAAGGTGAAATGATACGATAAGACAACTGTGTATAAAAGTGAACAGAGTAACTGACATTGGCTGCAAACCAAGTAGTTAAATGAACACATCACAGTACCAATCAGTTCAAGGCAGGACGAGTAAGGTCTTACAACAGCGGCTTGAACTGGTGTGCTCATGCCCTTCATGTTGCTGGTGTGGCAATCCTTGAAGATTTGCACTGCATTCAGTTCAGGTTCTTTTTGGTCCGCACAGGCTTTCCTCTGTATTTGGAACAAGTCAATATACATACGATAACATGGCACAAAAAAAAGAAGGAAGTAGCATCTATTTACAAGAGCCTCGCAGTGTGCAATATACTACAAGATCATGTTGTCTGTTGGAATTTCACTTTAGTACGGTTGGTTTTGTTCTTCAAACAGTTAGCCTAGAAGAGGATACACTTGTAAGGCACATACATAAATATAAGTTCAATATGTGGTCTGATCAAATACATATAGCCTACCTGATACTTTGGATCAGACAAGTGTTTAACGAGGGCTGTCCAGTCCTCATCTATAATATATTCCACTCGATATGTTTGGGCGATTTCATTGTTAGCCTTGCCTTCAAAGTGAGATTTTCTAAGCTGGTACCGATACTATCACAGAGCAGACTGAAAAACATGAGTGCATGCTTGTTTAGTTGCATCATCTTTCGGATCCAACTTGAACCTCATCTGTTAAAAAAAGAATGTGAGTCTTATTAGGAGGAAGCTAGAAAGTATGGGACAGAGCAAGACAATATTACTAATTGCGATGAATAACATTACCTACGGATAAATGGTCAAGGAAGGTGTTAAACTGGGTATTGTCTTTCTCATTCCTGTACTGCATCCATGTTGGGAGGATACGTGCATCTCCCCTAACGGCAACGACTGCCTCTGATACTAACTTGGCTGACTCTGTAGCATCACGTGGCCTTTTTAAACCTGCCTCAAAATGGATCTCCATTCTTCCTTGTTCAGATTTTGTTAATCTGTCAAGCATTATCCCTGATGTCTGTTTCTGCTTGCGCCATGGTGCTAGTTTAACAACAAATATGGAAAGTGTTAGTGTACATCAAAATGTGAGAGTACATATAAAGGAGCATGCAACTGCAAGTTGACTCGGTCAGGTACCGTCCTGGTGTTGATGCTCATGAGGTTCGTCTGATCTTGCCAAGTCCTGTTGTGTCAGTTGTGCTTCGGAAGTAGTGTTAGGTGTGAAGGCAGCTTGGGAACTGGCCAGTTCCAGAGCAAACAAACAAGTAACTCATTGAGATGCCGGTACAATTGAAGCGGATGTTGCAGCTAGTGGAGCAGGTGATATTGTGTTTGTAGATTTAGCCGGTGGACTTGGACCTTCTATTGCACTATAAGTACCAGCAGAATCTCGACGGCAGATCCTTTTCTGTTTCACCCGACGAGTAACAGAACTCCCTACTATATTATTTTCCTTGCTCTTTTTTGACTTTTCCATGTCAAGCTGTACCCACAACACAAAAGAATAAAATCACTCTTCAGAACTCACTGATGCATGATACAAACAAGCAATACTTTGATGCAAGACAACCATATGAGGATTGAATATGTAAGAAAAACAAGACGGCATGACATATTCACAGCTACGATGTGCAAACTAAGTAGAAGGATTTTCAAGAAAATAGAAGTAATGCAAGCTAGACACCATATGAAAGATGCAACCAATATTACTCTGCCAAGTTCAAAGTGTCTTGTCATAAGTGGCAATTCGAAAAATTAGAAGCAGTACAACGTAGAAATCAATGCAAGATGCAACCACTATCAAACTGCCATGTTAAAAGCGTCCAGTCATGAGTGACTGATGCGGGATACACAACAACAGTACTTTGATGTAAAAACATGGTATGCTAGATAGATGCAGTGTATTCTAGACACAGAAAGCCATGTCATACGCACATGTATAACGTATAAACTCAGCAGGTGCAATTTAATCAAAATAGAAGAAATACATGTTAGACAACACATGAAACATGAAACCAATTATCACATTGTCAACTTAGAGCAAGCACCTGTGATGGTGGAGTATGAGAGATGAACTCATCATGTAGACTTGGGACTTCAACTTCATTACCAGTAGCAGTGGCAAATCTAGAGAGTCTCTGTTTGCGTCGGTGTGGAAGACCACCAACATCCCCTAACTTACTCTTTTCCTTCCTATTTTCTGATATTGCCTTATGAAGTCAAAACTACAAGAAGATGAATAAAATTAGCTTTGCATAACTGGTTGATGCATGATATAGACGAACACTACTTTGATGTAAGGCAAGCGCAGGATAGGAGGATGGAATATATACAAAAAAGATAGCGTTTCATATTCACACATACGATAGGAGGATGGAATATGTATGAAATTTTTTTAAGCGGAAGGCATTTCAACAAAATTAGAAGAAATGAAAGCTAGGCACCATATGAACATGCAACCAATATCACTCTATCAGGTAAAAAGTGTCTCATCCACTACTAGGAAAAGGCCTACTAATGGCGCACCGGTTTTGCCTACTAATGGCGCACTACCAGTGCGCCATTAGTAGCACGCCACTAGAATTTTTTACTAATGGTGCACCACTGGTGCACCATTAGTATCTGGTATACTAATCGCGCACCAAGCAGTGCGCCATTAGTATGTAACACCATGCTCCATTAGTATGCCTCCCGGGGGGGCCATATGTAACCATGTGCTTTGTCATACTAATGGCGCACTCTGCCTTGATGCGCCATTAGTATCCTTTGGCATACTAATGGCACACTCTGCCTTGATGCGCCATTAGTATGAATATTTGTTTTTTTTTGCTTTTCTGATTTTTGCACAGGTTACAAAATATATTATTGGACAGAATATAGACAGCAGCACACAACAACAACAGATTCATCGAATACAATAGAAGATTAGTCTCCGAATACAATTCATCATATTAGTCTCCGAATTCAAAAGACCGAACAAAGATAAAACATTACAAGTCTCAAGACCGCGAGTATCGAGTTTGTCTTCACATTACAAGTCGATATCGATCATCTAAACTACCATCACATAAAAGAGAGTTGCGGTCAACACGATGAGCATCATCGCGATCAAACTGGTCTTCATCCGGTTCCTCCAATGGTCCCTCCTCTCTCCCACTAGATAGCGGGCGTATCTAGATTCGTCCTCCGCCCTAGTGGTGTACCCTTTGTAACTGTTACCGCTGAAACGGTGAACCTGTCTCCAACACTCCTCCCAGTCGTCGTAAACTCCGGGAACCTTACCCTTGTACACGACATACGACGACATCTCTATGCACAAGCCAAACAACAGACAACAGACAATACATAAGCAATATGTAAGTATGCAACAAAAGGATCGGAAGAGAAAAGCAAGACATTAATAGCACGATTCATGATCCTACTAATAAATAGCATCGATTACATCTAAGTTGAATGACTGTCCAAACCAAAGAGACATACGAATTCATTAAAGTTTAATTACAACATGAGCCAATCAATGTTTCAGAACTACACATCACTACTTTCGACTCGACTCATCGGACAGGAGCGTGGATGAAGCCGTCGTCTGTCGTGATGGTCATGTAATCGTGGTCGTTGTCACCCTACATTTGTAGCATTCCATCTATCTCATTGTTGGACGGTTGATATCTAAGGTAGAACTGCCCCGAGGTATGAAGGACATCTTGATGGATGATGTCCGCAAACTCCAACTGGATGCGAAAGAATTCTTGTCTGAGGTCCGCGTCCTGGGTTGCCGACAACCTCGCGGCCCAATCTTTGAGACTATCTGGTAGCATAAGTTGATGATGGTCCCTTATGATTGCCCGCATGTGATGGAGGGCGTAGTAGGCATCCTTCTGACCGCAAGGTGGCTGCTTGACGCAGTAGAAATTCGTATTGTGTGAGAAGGTGTGCTTGCCGTACTTACGAACTGCCCTGGTGAAGGTGCCTCCAGATTTGGCGTAGCCGGGGAGAACATCATCAAGAACTTTCTTGACATTTGTGTAGTCTATCTTGGAGTTATGGTTCGAGTCGAAATACGTGGCCATGGAATACTTCGGGCTTAAGAGGATGAGTGTGCAACGTGTGTCACTGCACAGAACACAGAATGTTAGAAAAAAAAAGAACGATCGAAATCTAAGAAATCATATGTTACAGGGCGGTTAAGGGATGACTTACTCGGGAAAGTAAGCCACAAGGAAGTTATCCTTATCTGGGTTTGCCAGAATGACGCCTTCGAGGTGTGAACTCGCAACTTGGCGGTCCCCAGCGCTGCTCAAATGCTTGGCACGCATGTAGAAGGGGTCGACTATCACGATGTCCGGGGTCTTGTCTCTAATGATCCGCATCTCCATACTGAGCGAAAACAGCCGAACAAAGGTGTAGTGCAGCGGATGATGGTTAAACATAGCAAAGATGTCATCAAACCGCAGGACGATCATAACCCCGATGTCGCCATCCACAAAGCCCTTACCCTCTGGCACCTTGGCCACGAAAACCGGGTATGCCACATCATTCTCTCTGAGATACTGCTTCTCCAAAGAAAGAACACTGTCGTGCAGACTCCGCATAGCACCGGTTGCAGCATTCAGCATATTTGGCGGTAGCATCGCCCTACCCGCCACATGCACCCTCGAGATATCCTTAGGTGAAGGTGGCCCGTCCTGAGCACGGATTGAACTCGGTGCCGGCTGGCTCGCACCAGCGCCCTTGTTAGTCTTTCGTTTCCGTCCCTTCTTCTTGATCTCCTGTAATGCGACTGAGTTCTGCTCACAGACCACCTTCTTGAGCGTGTTGGGGCTGATAATATTTCGCACCTCAGCTATCTGAGGCTCGGTGAAGGCGGGAGCTCGAGGCGCGTCCTGATAACTGAACGCCAGATGACACCTGTTGCAATTGGATTTCTCCGCCGTACCAGCTAGATCGCGGTCGTCTTGGTTGGGTTCTTGAGAAAGAGGCCCGCAGAACTCGTCAGCGTACCCATGTTCGGCAAATTACTTATCAACTTTGGTAAATGTACCGTCGTCGTTGTCGTCGCCGTCCGGATCCTGTGCCATAGGGTTGTCCGGATCCTGTGCCATAGGGATGTCCGGCAGGTCCGGTAGCGTTGCGGCGTTCTTGCCATGGCTTGGCGCCGACACGACTGGCGGTCTTGTCTGTGGGGTGGTGTCCCCCGCCCCCAGACGAATCTGGCTCTTCGGCCAAAGCAGGGGCCAGTTTACGCAGGCGCTGAGGGTCATCTCATCTTCTTCGTCGGCCCTAGCGGGTCGAATCGGAGGTAACAGCTCGTCGCAGCTTGGCAGCACCCGAACCACTTCAACCCTATACACTATGGGTGGCATCGGATTACCATGGAACATGGGGTTGCCCGGTTGAACGATTCTGCCCTTGGCGACATCGACCAACTCGGCTCCCACGAAGTGCAGAAGAGTGCAAGGAACTTCGGCGGTGCCCTGCGAAAACATGTACAGGGCGTCAGGGATGCCCAGTCAAAGGCAAGGAGATGAAGTCATCGGCCGAGAGGCTTAGTTACCGTGCCGTCGAGCTCGGCTAGTGTCGAGGCACCGCCAACAGCGGGCGTGCAACTGATGGAGGGGGCGCTTGCTGGCGAGGTGCCGGACGGCGTACACCCGGGTGCATTAAGCTCCAATGCCCGTGCCGGCCCCGGAGACACGAATACTGCCTCCATCGGAGACACCAATGGCGCCGCCGCCGGAGACACCAATGGCGCCGCCTGCGTGCTGTGCGAGTTGCTGGTCGTGAAGCTGGGAACCGGGGGAGGCCCCTGTTGGCCACCTACAATCCACGTCGTCAGCCCATGAATCAAAGTAGGCACCATGGCGTTGAGCTTCGTTCCCAGTTGTTGTCCCACCTGCTCTTGGACAAGCTCTGGAATCCGCGCCACTTGTGCCTTGAGTTCTTCAACCTCGCGCGTCTGGCTTTCCGAGATGGTCTTTTTCTCCTTCCGCACACCAGCAGTATAGTATGACCCCCATTTTGTGGACAAGCCTTTGCCGGCCACACGACCAGCTGACGTCGGCTTAGTGAGCTTATCCTTGTTTTTCATTACGTTCAACGCCCTATTTAAAGGGGTGTCGAAAGGGGAGCTCTGAGACGACCCCGCGCTACTGCTTTCAGTGTCCTGCGAAAGGAACATGAACCATTTAGAAATATTGGGGATTAATTAGAGTGCAACCATATGGAGCCAATTACGCGGGGGTGTATTCCTTACCAGAACAAGCTCAAGCGCCCTGGTCTTCGGATCCGTGGTAAGCTCCTTTGTTATCGGGTCCTCCTTGTACTGGGCCCTGACATAGTTACTGGTCTGCTTGTTACCGCTGTATTTCTCGAAGCGGGGCGGTAGGCCTTGCTCGGCACACTCCGCGTCCTCCTTGTCCCATATAGGCTCCGCCACTCTGTAACCGCCGGGACCGAGTTTGTGTTCCCCTAAGTTCAACTCCCGCATTTCTTTCCCCCACTGACTTGATTCGGAGGTTGCACTGCTCTCGCACTTGATCTTGAACACCTTGTACTCATCTTCGCTCATCAAAGGATATTTCGCCTTGATCTTCTCATAACTATCACCTTTATCAATCATTCTCTTCACCGCGCTTCTCCAAGTAGACAGGGCCGTGCTCATCTTCGTGAGGGCGGCACCGTTCCCTTTATTCCCTGAGAGGCGTGTGTTTTCAAATTCGGCGGGGAACTTGTATCGTTCGTGCAGCTTCGTGAAGAGGAGGTTGCGCAAATTCCCTCGGTCCTTATGCCTAAGGTTCTCGGTGTTGATCAAGACGGTGCTCCGGAGAATGCACGCGAGCTGAACCGAGTACCCCTTGACTATATGTTTGGGCTCCGTTGGATTCCCGTCGGAGTCCACTTGAGTGAATTCCTCCTTGAGGGTGCGGAGCGCATTCGGGCGCCGGTCCTTCCTTTGCTTCTTCGGTTGGCTGCCATCTGTGTGTGCTCCGCCATCATCAGTGGTGGCATCCTCGGCGGCACCATCAGTGGTTTCATCCCTGACGCCACTAGGGGTTGTGTAATCAGGATCGGTGTCTTCCACGGCGTCCTCATAGCGGTGAGGTTGTTCCTCCATCTCCTGGGACAGCTCCCAGAATTGCTTGCCGCCCGAACCACTAGCCTCATCGTTGTGGGCCATGTTTCGCTCTAAATAGGAAAAAAGTTTGGTCAAAAAGTTGGTTATTGTCAAGGAACAAGATCATGGTCTCATCATTTAGGGTTTGTCGACACCGAGGCACCCTAAAAGCCTAAGCTTTCATCATTTAGGGTTTGTCGACGCTGAGGCACCCTAAAAGCCTAAGCATACATCATTTAGGTTCTCATCGACACCGAGGCATCCGGTGCAGCCAAGTTAAGTTTTCATCATTTAGGGTTTATCGATGCCAAGGCACCCTAGGTTGGGCCTAATCAGTTGGCACTAATCACTTGGCTCTATTGCCACCTATGTTGGGTTTATCATCTAGGGTTTATCGATGCTAAGGAGAATTCTAAGTTGGTCCTAATCACTTGGCTCTATTGCCACCTATGGTTTAATGCAGCAAGAATAAAGGGGCAGTTGATCCTACTTAATTAAGTACTAAGATACCCCGGCCTATGCATTAGTCGCAAGTACCCCATATGTCCTATTTTTAGCAAAGTCATGCTAAAATTCACGGAAAATTTCAGCATGACCTTTGCTGAAAATAGGACATATGGAGTACCCAAATTTGCCGGAATGGAAGTTAATCAACATTCCGCCAAACTCAAGGGCCTCTCGGGGTACCTGCAAATTCATCACGACACGATGGTCAGAGACAAAAACCAGCAAACTAGCACCACAATGTGCCTCTACTTTCATATGGATGAAAAGGCCACAAACCATATGGTCCTCTGCTTTCATATGGACAAAAATCAGCTCAACTTATGTGAGCTTCCATTCCAGATATAATAGCAGCAAGTTGTTCACTTGTAGCTGAACTTATGTGAGCTGCCTTCAAGAAAAGAAATCTGCAGTGGCACATCTGCTCTCTGAATACATTGGCAAGAAACAAAACAACACCTAGTACCATCCATCTGCTATGGCCGTATCATGCAGTTTAACTAAGCACTAACAGGTAATTATATAACAGAAAACTTGGCGCATACGTGTCACTTAGCTTGGGCAAGCAACATACATCGTCCTCTTGGTTAGTCCAAACAAGCTGTATGCTGAGCCTCAACTCACCACCTGCACATTTTACAGCACCCATGAAATGAAAAACTAAACATAATTGTCAACCAACAAAACCAAAACACAAACAGGACTTCAAATTTTCACGATCAGGAAGAAAAACAGGGTTTTCAACTACTATATTCAGTTTCATGGCATCAGTTGAACAGTTGAAAAATAATAAGCTTCATTTAAATATCTTGCTGCTAACAAACATAACTAATGCCAGTACTCAAAAAATAGAGTGACCACACAGGGAATAAACAAACTATTCACTTTTTATTTCTTCAGAATTGGACCAGACAGAGAACAACTCCTTGGAAGCAAACTGAAACCATGCTGAAACTATAATGAAACCATGCTGAAACTTTACTGAAACTACTCCTTGCAATCAAACTGAAACTACTCCTTGGAAGCAAATTGTCTTGGAAGGAGTATTGTGTGCACAAATCTACTCCAACTAGTTGCTTTCACTTAGAAATTGTTAGCACAAACAGCATGAGTCATTCTTCAGACCGTTACAAATAGAAACAATGGCAACCAAGGTTAAAAACCAACAATCCTATATATTATTCTGAAACTTGATATATTGAAATCACTTAGCACTCTCTTTATGTGTTCATTCAACACTTAAAATTGAGGAAAATAATACCAACTAGGATCGGTATGACCTTCGTTTTTCATTTTCTGTATGATCAATTAAATCTTCTGCAAGCTTATATGAAAAGGTTCAGCAACTTGAAACATAACTCTTGCTTGGTGTTCCAAATCATTTCATTTATATTTTAAGTAACAGTAGGACTTATTTCATAATAGAATTTACCCGATGAGGGCGACGGGTGCATGCGACAGAGGGGGGAATGGGTGGGGGTGGAGGAGGCTCACCACTATTGCAAACCAAACAAGTAAGAAGAGCACATGCATATACCTGTATCACTGTCTTGGAGCCAACAAACGCCTCAATTTTTCTCCAACCGTGATCGAACCTGTTACGCAGAAACACAAACAGAGAGATACATGTAACTAACGAGGACAGACAAACAAGGTAACAAGAACTCCACAGCTCAATTAAGCATATGCTTCTTCTTTCACTCCCCTGCATAAAGTTATTGTTACTACCTGGGAGGGATTATATGCTTGTTTACCACTACTAATACCATTTTTTGATATAATCTTCATTCTCCTGCTTTTTCTTTTCTTACAAGTGTTGATGCCAAAACATTGCAACCCTGTAGTTCAAGATCAGAGTCAAAAATGACCTACACGATTGTTTACCACTACTAAGACATGGATCTAATAGCTATCTCCCCCCTTGTTCCTCATGCCTTAGTTGAATTCAGAGAAGAGAGAGCTCAGATCCTAGAATAGGGATCTCTCTGGAAGATATGTGTTAACCAATTTCGGCCAGTATAACCAACACAAAGCTCCTGCTCTCTCAAATTGCAGATAAAACAACTTAATCTACAATTTGCTAACATGTTTAAACCAAAACATTTGCTCATAAAAAATATTCAACCTACAATTTGTAAACATTTGCCCTTAGAGGCATTATCACAAACACCTATCAAGCACAATCCTCTAAAATCACGCAGCAAGCAAGAAATAACTATCATTATATTCCCACAGTATCGAATCTACATCAAGTACTCATTCACTAAAAAAATCAGGAAAAAAAATTGAACAGAGGATGCAAGAGGAAGGAGGGAGGGGGGATGAGGGAAGAGGGAGGAAGGACGAAGGAGTGGTGGCTACCTGCCTACGGACTGGTCGCCGGCGTAGCTCCAGGCGGCAGCGTTGCTGGGCAGGAGCGCCTGCTCCAGGGAGGGGGGCGCCGCTAGTGGGAGCGGCTGCTTGATGGGAGGAGGCGCTGCTGGGGTCCTGTACCGGAGGCGGGGCAGCGGAGGGTTCGGCCGGCTGGGCGTGCCGCGGCGGCGGGCCGGCAGCGGTGGCGGCGGCTAGGAACCCTAGCTGTCGCGCTCGGGAGGGAGGTTGACGCAGGCGGGGCCGCGGGGGGAGGGGGGCGGCGAAGGCGCGGGCGCGGGTGGAGGGGGACGGTGAGGGAGGTGGCGCTCGGCTCGAGGAGGGGGCATTGGAAGCGAGCACGGCCGGGGACGGCAAGCACGGGGGAAGTGGTGGTCGGTGGTGGTCAGGCGCGGGTGAGATGAGGCAGGGGAGGGATTGGGGATTTTAGTGTGGGGGGAGGCTTAGCAATGGCGCCCCACCCAGGGGTGCGCCATAAGTACATCCATAGCAATGGCGTACCACTGAGGGGTGCGCCATAAGTAATTTAATCTAGCCCGACTTGTCAGGTTATATACCACCTAAGCCTATCTACAATAGAACCCGCCCACTAGCCCGAGTGGTCAGTACGCAGCACACACACCAGGAGGTCCTGGGTTTGATTCCCAGGCTCCCCAATATTTTTTTATGCATTTTAAATCCTGTTTGATATTTATTTAAATATGTTCAAACTTGTTTAAATCATAACAGTAATAGTTTTTTATAAAAACAGTAATAATTTTTTTAAAAATATGTTCAAATTTGTTACTTGAAAATATCATCGGCGGCGGCG
>NC_057798.1:362441193-362527396 GCF_018294505.1 Triticum aestivum | reverse complement strand
GGCGGCGGTGGAGCGGGGGAGGGTTGCGGTGGGTTGTCGGCGGCGGTGGAGCTGGCGGGGGAGGGTGCGGGTGGGATCGAGATCGAGATGGAGGGGGAATCGAGATCGAGATGGAGGGGGATCAAGATCAAGTGTCCTCATGAATTCAAAAAGTGCCCATGAAATTTAAAAATATTCATGATATCAAAAAGTGCCCATGAAATACAATCGAGAAATGAAGACTACGATTTAAATACAATCGATCTTAGCTAGCTATCTGTTCACAATCTTCTTGCCCTTCTTTTTCGCAAATGGAGTTCTTCTGTGGAACAGACGTCCTTTAGGTAGGGTGGTCCTGCTTCTTCTTGTGGTGTGTGCTGCTACTTCATCGTCGTCGTCATGTTCGATCTTCGGGTCGCCGTACTTGTCGAAGTCTTGCTCATTGGCTACTCCATCCATTCCGATGATCTTCCTTTTGCCTCTCCTCACGACAACACGACTGGGCTTTGACGGGTCGGTAATGAAGAAGCATTGGTCCACTTGGGAAGCCAGTACCCATGGCTCATTTTTTGCGGTGACGTTTGCACCCGCGGTCTTGGATTTGGCTTCGGGTATAACCATGGTGGTGAAATACCGGTCTTCTTTTAGGACGCTCTTGGCCCATCTGACACGGAACATCGGGACCTTCTCTGCAGCGTAGCTCAGCTCCCAGATCTCCTCGATCCTTCCGTAGTATCTGTCCTTGTCGTTGCCGGTGTAGGATTCCATCGTTACCCCGGAGTTCTGATAACCATCGCTCTTCATGTCCTTGTTCTCGGTGTAGAATGTGTAGCCATTGATATCGTATGCCTCATAGATCATCAGGTTACGCTCGGCGCCCTGTGACAAGGCGAATATGAGTTGTTCTTCCGCGGAAGAATCCTCATGTAAAGGGTACGACAGAAGCTTCTGCTTGAACCAACGCGTGAAACATGAGTTGTGCTCTTTGATTATATCTCCGCCCGTCCTCTGTTGGCCTCGGTCATTGTATGTCTTCTCAATAAAGGTTTTGTGCTCTACCACCCAAGGATCGACCACGTCTATGTGTTGTAGCGCAACTAGGTTTGCTCTTTCAAAGTCGGCGAGTCGACCCTAGAAGTCGACATGCATTTCGCGGCGACCCTCACGGTGACCCCATCCAGCGAGCCTGCCGAGGTGCCTGTTGACGGGCAGACCAACGGGGTTCTCGATGCCTACATAATTCATGCAGTAGGAGATGCACTCTTCGGTCAGAAAGCCCCTGGCTATACTTCCCTCTAGACGTGACATGTTTTGAACGTATCCTTTGATGACACCATTCATCCTTTCGAACGGCATCATGCTGTGCAGGAACGTCGGCCCGAGTTGGATGATATCCTCCACGATATGGACCAGCAGATGCACCATAACATCAAAGAATACGGGCGGGAAGTACATCTCAAGCTCGCATAGTATCACCACGATCTCTTCCTGTAGCCTTCTGAGTTGCCTCACGCCAATGGACTTCCGAGAGATGACGTCGAAAAAGTTGCATAGGCCAAATAGCATTTCACGGACGTGCGTGTCCATGATCCCACGGATTGCAACTGGAAGTATTTGCGTCATCAGCACGTGACAGTCGTGAGACTTCATCCCGCTGAACTTCTTCTTCACTGGGTCTAGGTATCTGCTTATCTTCCCCGCGTAACCGTAAGGAAGTTTTACTCCTAGGAGGCAGGTGAAAAACTGCTCGATCTCCTCCTGACTTAGAGTGAAGCACGCGGGAGGGTAGTCAGTTCCGGTCTTCTTGGCCTTTTGCCTTTGCGGCGACTTTCTGTGTCTTGATTCGCCTTATCATCATCATCATCATCATCATTAGCGTGAAGCTCCTGCCTGATGCCCATTGATTTCATGTCTGCCCTTGCTTTCGGCCCATCTTTGGTCCTCTCTGGCATGTTGAGCAGGGTACCAAGCAGACTCTCGCACACGTTCTTCGTGATATGCATGACATCAAGGCTGTGAGGCACACGGTGGATCTTCCAGTACGGCAAGTCCCAGAAAACAGACCTTGTTTTCCATAACTTCAGTAGCGGCTCTGGCGCCTTTCGCTTCTTTCCCGACTCTGGCGCCTTTTGCTTCTTTCCTGGCAGTGGGTAGTCTTTCCAATTTTTCAACAGCTCGTCTATTTCCTCACCGCTCCTCGTACACCGGCGTTTTCGGGGTTCGGTTTCACCATCAAACAGATCCTTGTGTTTCCTCCACGGGTCATCGTCGCGAAGCCACCTTCGATGTCCCATGAACACGGTTTTCGAAGACCCGGGATCTCTATCTAGCTGGCGATACGTTGTGTCATCCATGCACCTTACGCATCCAGAAAATCCATGGACTACCTGCCCCGCGAGATATCTGTAACCGAGATAGTCGTGCACCGTCGTGAGCAGTGCGGCTCTCATAGGGAAATATTCTTTCTCTGCGGCGTCCCACGTATTGGCTGGCGTTTTCCACAGCATGTCTAGCTCCTCCTTCAGCAGCCCCAGATACAGATTGATGTCGGTCCCTGGTTGTTTCGGCCCTTCTGTTAGCATACTCATGTGAATGTACTTCCTCTTCATGCACAACCAGGGGGAAGGTTGTACATCCACACAAACACAGTCCAGGTGCTATGTGTGCTTCTTTGGCTGCCAAATGGATTGACTCCATCGGTGCTCGCGCCCAGCACGATGTTCCTTGGATCCTTCCCAAATTCTGGGTATTCGAAGTTCAATGCTTGCCACTGGTTCGCATCCTTAGGGTGACTCAGCATCTTGTCTTTTTTATTTATCTCCGGACCATTTCCGTCATCTTCCCGCTTCTTCTCCTCCCTATCCACGTGCCAACGCAGGAGCTTTGCTACCTTAGGGTCTGCAAAATACCGCTGCAGACGAGGAGTGATCGGAAAGTACCACACCGATTTTCGAGGAGCTTTCTTCCTCTTCTTGTATCGAGTGATGCCGCACACCGGACATATGGTAGACTCCGCGTGCTCGTCCCGATAAATGATGCAATTGTTCATGCACACATGGTATTTCACGTGCGGTAAATCCAGAGGACACACGATTTTCTTCGCCTCCTCGAAACTGGTCAGGCACTTGTTCCCCTTGGGAAGACGTTCGTGCCAGAATGATATGTTCTCGTCGAAGCATGCGTCGGTCATTTTGTGTTTTACCTTCATCTCCAAAGCCATGAGCGTTACTTTCAGGCGGGTATCCTCGGGCCTGCATCCTTCATACAATGGAGTAACCGCGTCTATCTCCAGTTGATCCAGCTTGGATTTCTCTCGGGCGGCAGCTCTTGCGTTATCCGTCTGCTTGAGAAGCAGCTCTTGGATATGAGGGTCCTGCACCCAGCCTCCATCGTCATCTGCTCCGGCATCTTCATCTTCATGATCATGCCCTTCGTCTTGATCTTCCTCATCATCATGTACGACATCTTCTACATGATGACTGTGTACAGCATCACCACCGTGATCATGTCCTGGAGATTCTTCGTCTTCTCGCCCGCCCTCGCCGTGGTGGTACTTGTCTTGTTGCCCTTCCTCATTTCTTGCCCGCCCCCCATGGACGACTTCATAGTCATCTTCATCACCTTGCCACCGATAGCCATCCATGAAACCACGCAAGAGCAGGTGGTCCCGCACCTGCCCGGAACCCGGGTCCGCAATAAGGCTCTTCAGCTTGCATCTTCGACACGGGCATCTTATCTCCGTCTCGTTCTTTTGAAGCATCTGGGCCTTTGTGGAGCTCAAAAACCTATTCACGATGCCTTCGGTCATCGTGCGGACCATGGTGGCCTGCGGGGTAGAGCAAAACGATATTTTAGAACCAAGAAATTTTTTGGCATGACCTTCCCTAAAAATAGGACCAAAAAGAATGCATAGTGCCAAAATTCTCGCCGGAACGGAAATGAATCAACATTCTGGCAAAATATTGGCAACTATCGCATTTCAAATACCGGTACCTGCAAACACAAACATATATGCAACACCACAAACACATGCAACACCACAACCATACATAGATATAGCTAGGCCACAAAAAGTGCATGTGCACGTTGTTGGAGCGAGGTAGGGAGAAAAAAAGTAGATCTACATCATGAAGATAGCTTTCCCCTTAATTACCTATCAAAAAAAGGTAATTTCACCACTTAATTTTGATGAATCTATGGTGGAAATGAGGTGAGGAGGAGGAGGCAGCCGAAAGCTTGGAGAAGGAGGTGGAGGGAATGAAGTGGGGAAAGTGAGTGGGTAGGTATGTGGCTGTCCAAAATATCTTGTTGGGGTCCCTGATTACTAATGACGCACGTGCAGGTGGTGCGCTATTAGTAGTTTTGCAGAAAAGTAAAAATATATATATATATATACTAATGGCGCACTGTAGAAAAGTGCGCCATTAGTAGTTTAAACTAGTAATGGCGCACTGTGATAAGGTGCGCCATTAGTAGTTTTGCAAAAAAGTAAAAAAAAATATGTACTACTAGCGCACTGCCTGCCCGGTGCGCCATTACTAGTTAGAACTAGTAATGGCGCACTTCGACCTGATGCGCCATTAGTTTGTATGGAAAAATGGAAAAAAAATTAATACTAGTGGCGCATCGAGTGTACGGTGCGCCATTAGTGTCTTCCACACTAATGGCGCATCAGCAACCGGTGCGCCATTAGTATATACTAGTGGCGCACTGCTTACCTGGTGCGCCATTAGTATCAATCCTATCTATAACCCTTTCTCTAATAGTGATCGTAAGTGCCATTTCAAGAAATTAGAAGCAGTACAAGCTAGAAGACAATGCAAGATGCAACCTACATCACAGTCCCAAGTTAAATGTGTCTTATGGGTAAGTGCTCGTTGCAGGTATAAGTTGTAAGCTACGCAGATGCAATTCAACATAAGTAGAAGCAATACAAACTAGACATCATACGGAAAATGCAACCACATATAATAGTTCCAACTAAGAGCAAGCACCTATGATGGTGGAGTAGGGGAGATGTGCTCATCATGTACACGTATGTTCTAGAAACAGGAACACGTGTCATGTTCACAGGCATTATGTGTAAAGTAAGCAGATGCAATTCAAGTTAGAAGCAATGCAAGCTAGACATCATACGCAACATGCAAACACATATAATAGTGCCAAGTTACAGCAAGCACCTATGATGGTGGAGTAGGGGAGATGTGCTCATCGTCTACACAACTACGTTGACTGTCCAGCCTTGTGTTGTCTTGCGAATCTTGCTGGGAGGATGGCAGAGTAGAATCTGTAGAGACCCCCTGTTTGAGTTGCTCAGGACCACCATCATCCACTGCCGGACTAATTTCCTTCAGCTGTAATGATTTTGCACTGTGAAGTCAAACTGATAAGAAAAAGGAATAAAGTTCGCTCTTTAGAAATCATTCATGCATGATACTGACGAATACTACTCGGATGAAAGGCAAACACATGATGCAAGGATGGAATAAGTATGAAAAACAGGATGGCGTGACATATTCACACCTATGATGTGGTAATTAAGCGAAAGGCATTTCAACAAATTAGAAGCACTGCAAGCTAGAGACCATATGAAAGATGCAACCAATATCACTCTGCCAAGTTCAAACTGTATGGAGTTTCAACAAATTAGAAGCAGTACATGCTAGAAATCACATGCAAGACGCAACCAATATCACAGTGGCGACTTAATGGTGCCTTATCATAAGTGACTGACGCGGGATATGCAAGCACAATAGTCTGATGTAGAAACAGGAACACATGTCATATTCACAGGCATTATGTGTAAAGTAAGCAGATGCAATTCAACAAAGTTAGACGCAATACACGCTAGACATCATACACAACATGCAACCACATATAATAGTGCCAAGTTGGAGGAAGCACCTGTGATGGTGGAGTAGGGGAGATGTGCTCATCATCTACACAGCTACGTTGACTGTCTAGCCTTGCGTTGTCTTGCGAATCTTGTTGGGAGGATGGCGGAGTAGAATTTGTAGAGAACCTCCGTTTCAGTTGCTCGGAAGGACCACCATCATCCAATGCCTTGCCAATTTCCTCCAGCTTTATTGATTTTGCATTGTGAGGTCATACCGACAAGAAAAAGGAATATAATTCGCTCTTCAGAACTCATTCATGCATGATACTGACGAACACTACTCTAATGAAAGGCAAAGTCATGATACGAGGATGGAATATGTACGAAAAAATGGACGGCTTGACATATTCACACCTATGATGTGGTAACTAAGCAGAAGTGATGAGGACATCAATACAATTGTTACACCCACAGCCCCTGCTGCTATACATACTGGACCAATTACTAGAGCTCGTGCACGCCAACTAAATTACCAGGTACTTTCGTTTCTTGGTAATGATTCTAATGTTCATGAGAATATGATGCTGCCTAAATTGGATACATTTGTTTTGCTTACAAATGAAGGGCCTAGCTTGGAGAAGGATGAACATTGGAGCAAGAACAAGCATGGAGATGATGGCATGCGCAAGGGAAACAAGAACGGAGTTACAAGTGATGATTTCAGGACTTTGAAGCCACCATAATGGGTGCATGAAGCCTTGGACGAAATATACAAGACGCCACTTCATAAATTTCGTCCCGAGGCTATTTTAGGTGCTGCGTCACCTTATTATTGGGCCAGGCCCATGTAATTTCGAAATACATAAGTATATGCTATTTTTAGAGTCCGTATGTGTGGGGAAACAAGAGATAGGGTTGATTTCGGACCCCTCCACCAAGGGCCACGAAATTCCCCCCCTCTTCCTCCATATATACAGCCCTTAGGGCATCGTTTAGACTTTGGGTTTTGTTTAGATTAAAAGTTCGCCATAGCTGCAACTTCGCGTACTTCGTTTGTGTTCAACGACCAGACAAAGGCGTCACAGAACCCCACCTTGATCAATAAAGCTTTCATCTTATATTCGCAATATCCAGATTGCAATCTTAGTTTCTTGCTTGTTCTTTGTTTGCTCGCAGGAAACAGACCTTCGTGGTCAGGTTGATCGTGCTCCGGCGTGGTCAATAACCTCTCGGAGTTGGTTTAGCGATTGCTAAGGCGCGACGTCCTCGCACGTTCGTAGTCGGATCGTCAAAGTCGACTTCCACCAAAGCGAAATCCACCATCTCATCGAAAGACGGGACACCTTTGCCTCTATCAGTACTATCATGAGATTAATGAACGAAGTTTTACGTGCTTTCATTGGACGATTTGTGGTAGTTTACTTTGATGACATATTGATTTATAGCAGATCTTTGGAGGAACATTTGGAACATTTACGTGCTGTTTTTATTGCTCTACGTGATGCACGTTTGTTTGGTAACCTTGGGAAGTGCACCTTTTGCACCGACCGAGTATCTTTTCTTGGCTATGTTGTTACTCCACAGGGAATTGAAGTTGATAAAGCCAAGATTGAAGCTATTGAGAGTTGGCCGCAGCCCAAAACGGTCACACAAGTGAGGAGTTTTCTTGGCCTCGCTGGATTCTATAGGCGTTTTGTGAGAGATTTCAGCACCATTGCTGCACCTCTCAACGAGCTTACAAAGAAGGATGTGCCTTTTGTTTGGGGTACCGCACAGGAAGAAGCCTTCACGGTATTGAAAGATAAGTTGACACATGCTCCTTTACTCCAACTTCCTGATTTTAGTAAGACTTTTGAGCTTGAATGTGATGCTAGTGGAATTGGATTAGGAGGTGTGTTATTACAAGATGGCAAACCTGTTGCATACTTTTCTGAAAAATTGAGTGGGCCTAGTCTGAATTATTCTACTTATGATAAAGAATTATATGCTCTTGTTCGGACTTTAGAAACATGGCAACATTATTTATGGCCCAAAGAATTTGTTATACATTCTGATCATGAATCTTTGAAACATATTAAAAGTCAAGCTAAACTGAATCGTAGACATGCTAAATGGGTTGAATTCATTGAAACTTTCCCTTATGTCATTAAACACAAGAAGGGAAAAGAAAATGTTATTGCTGATGCATTGTCTCGTCGCTATACTATGCTTTCACAACTTGACTTCAAAATATTTGGTTTGGAGACCATCAAAGATCAATATGTGATTGATGATGATTTTAAAGATGTAATGCAGAATTGTAAAGAAGGAAGAATGTGGAACAAGTTTGTTGTTAACGATGGATTTGTGTTTCGTGCTAACAAGCTATGCATTCCAGCTAGCTCCGTTCGTCTTTTGTTGTTGCAGGAGGCGCATGGAGGAGGATTAATGGGACACTTTGGCGTGAAGAAGACGGAGGACGTACTTGCTACACATTTCTTTCGGCCAAAGATGAGACGGGATGTTGAGCGTTTTATTGCTCGCTGCACTACATGTCAAAAAGCTAAGTCACGACTCAATCCTCATGGTTTATATATGCCTTTGCCTGTACCTAGTGTTCCTTGGGAGGATATATCTATGGACTTTGTTTTAGGTTTACCTCGAACAAAGAAGGGGAGGGATAGCATATTTGTTGTCGTGGATAGATTCTCGAAAATGGCACACTTTATACCATGTCATAAAAGCGATGATGCTGTTAATGTTGCTGATTTGTTCTTTCGTGAAATTATTCGCTTGCATGGTGTGCCAAATACTATTGTTTCAGATCGTGATACTAAATTTCTTAGCCACTTTTGGAGATGTTTATGGGCTAAGTTGGGGACTAAACTGCTTTTTAGTACTACTTGTCACCCCAAACTGATGGACAAACTGAAGTAGTCAATAGAACGTTGTCTACTATGCTTAGGGCTGTTTTGAAGAATAATAAGAAAATGTGGGAGGAATGCTTGCCTCATATTGAATTTGCTTATAATCGTTCATTGCATTCTATTACTAAGATGTGCCCTTTTGAAGTTGTGTATGGTTTCCTACCTCGTGCACCTATTGATTTGTTGCCTCTTCCATCTTCGGAGAAGGTTAATTTTGATGCTAAACAACGTGCTGAATTGATTTTAAAAATGCATGAGTTAACTAAGGAAAACATTGAGCGTATGAATGCTACATATAAACTTGCTGGAGATAAGGGTAGAAAACATGTTGTGTTTGCACCTGGAGATCTTGTTTGGTTACATTTGCGTAAGGATAGATTTCCTAATTTGCGCAAATCAAAGCTAATGCCACGTGCTGATGGTCCCTTTAAGGTGTTAGAGAAAATAAATGATAATGCATATAAACTTCAGCTGCCTGCAGATTTTGGGGTTAGTCCCACTTTTAACATTGCAGATTTGAAGCCTTATTTGGGTGAGGAAGATGAACTTCCGTCGAGGACGACTTCATTTCAAGAAGGGGAGGATGATGAGGACATCAATACAATTGTTACACCCACAGCCCCTGCTGCTATACATACTGGACCAATTACTAGAGCTCGTGCACGCCAACTAAATTACCAGGTACTTTCGTTTCTTGGTAATGATTCTAATGTTCATGAGAATATGATGCTGCCTAAATTGGATACATTTGTTTTGCTTACAAATGAAGGGCCTAGCTTGGAGAAGGATGAACATTGGAGCAAGAACAAGCATGGAGATGATGGCATGCGCAAGGGAAACAAGAACGGAGTTACAAGTGATGATTTCAGGACTTTGAAGCCACCTTAATGGGTGCATGAAGCCTTGGACGAAATATACAAGACGCCACTTCATAAATTTCGTCCCGAGGCTATTTTAGGTGCTGCGTCACCTTATTATTGGGCCAGGCCCATGTAATTTCGAAATACATAAGTATAGGCTATTTTTAGAGTCCGTATGTGTGGGGAAACAAGAGATAGGGTTGATTTCGGACCCCTCCACCAAGGGCCACGAAATTCTCCCCCTCTTCCTCCATATATACAGCCCTTAGGGCATCGTTTAGACTTTGGGATTTGTTTAGTTAAAAGTTAGCCATTGCAACTTCGTGTACTTCGTTTGTGTCCAACGACCAGACCAAGACCGCTTACGGATCCCCACCATTATCAATACCTCATATATATTTGCAATATTCAGATTGCTTTATCATATTCTTGCTCGTTCTTCGATTGCTTGCAGGAATAGACCTTCATGGTCAGGCTGACCGTGCTTCCGGCATCGTCAGTAACCTCAAGAGATTGGTTTAGCGATTGCTAAGGCGCAACGTCGTGCACGTTTGTAGTCGGATCATCAAAGTCGTCTCCACCAAATCGATAGTTATCATCTCATCGAAAGATCGGGACACCCTCGCCTCTATCAAGTGGTATCAGTTTTCAGGTTGCTCGGTGAGAATTTCCAGTTTTTCCTAGATTAGATTTATTTTCTTACCTATTGTCCAAGAAAAAGCCACAAAAAGAGTTAGATCTATTCATCCTTGGTCCAAGCCAGTCTGAGCCTTTGCAATTTTCTTTTCATTGATTGCATAATTGAATTATCGATTGCATCGTCGTGTCGAGTTGCTGGTCTTAGTGTCTAGTTCGTTTAGAGTTTCGAGTTCTGTTCACATTAGTCACGCCACCGCTGCATCATTATCTCTTCCGCTGTCCACCACCCATCCATCAATTTCCACCACGTGCTACCCATCATTCATTGTCATAATAATAGTTGAGATCGTTCACATCTTCACTTGATCCAATCTGCATCTTATGTAGTTTGTTTTGGAAAGAGGGAGAAAAAAAAAGAGAGAAAAAAAAACAAGAGAAAAAAAGGAGTGAGACGCAATACATGGCTCCTGAAGATGCTGACAGGTATGAATGTTTAGTTGCTCAACGTGTTTTGAGTGTGCAGGTCACACAAGCTGAGCAAAATCAGAGGCACAATTTGTTCCATACCAAGGGAGTTGTGAAGGAACGTTCTGTGCGCGTCATCATAGACGGAGGGAGCTGCAACAACTTGGCTAGCATGGAGATGGTGGAGAAGCTTTCTCTCACCACAAGACCACATCCCCATCCTTACTACATCCAATGGTTCAACAACAGCGGCAAGGTTAAGGTAACACGTACTGTTCGTGTGCATTTTAGTATCTCTACATATGCTGATTATGTTGATTGTGATGTGGTACCTATGCAAGCATGTTCCTTATTACTTGGTAGACCATGGCAATTTGATAAAAATTCTGTACACCATGGTAGAAACAATCACTATACTCTTGTTCATAAGGATAAAAATATTACTTTGCGTCCTATGACTCCTGATTCCATTTTGAAAGATGATATTAATAGAGCTAATAAAGCACAACAGGAGAAGAATAAGAGTGAAAATCAGATTGTGGCAAAAGAATTTGAGCAACAAATGAAGCCTAATAATAAACCATCTAGTGTTGCTTCTGAAATTAAATTGAAAAGTGCATGTTTATTTGCCACCAAATCTGATATTGATGAGCTAGATTTCAGCAAATCTGTTTGCTATGCTTTTGTGTGCAAAGAGGCATTATTTTCATTCGAGGACGTGCCTTCCTCTTTGCCTCCTGCTGTCACTAACATTTTGCAGGAGTTCGCTGACGTTTTTCCACAAGACGTGCCACCGGGATTACCGCCTATTCGAGGGATTGAGCATCAGATCGACTTAATTCCCGGTGCTTCACTGCCAAACCGTGCACCATACCGTACCAATCCAGAGGAGACGAAGGAGATTATGCGTCAAGTACAAGAGCTTCTCGACAAAGGTTATATGAGTGGCTACCATCAAATTCGTATGAAATTGGGAGATGAATGGAAAACAGCATTTAAAACTAAGTTTGGATTATATGAGTGGTTAGTCATGCCTTTTGGGTTAACTAATGCACCTAGTACTTTCATGAGATTAATGAACGAAGTTTTACGTGCTTTCATTGGACGATTTGTGGTAGTTTACTTTGATGACATATTGATTTATAGCAGATCTTTGGAGGAACATTTGGAACATTTACGTGCTGTTTTTATTGCTCTACGTGATGCACGTTTGTTTGGTAACCTTGGGAAGTGCACCTTTTGCACCGACCGAGTATCTTTTCTTGGCTATGTTGTTACTCCACAGGGAATTGAAGTTGATAAAGCCAAGATTGAAGCCATTGAGAGTTGGCCGCAGCCCAAAACGGTCACACAAGTGAGGAGTTTTCTTGGCCTCGCTGGATTCTTTAGGCGTTTTGTGAGAGATTTCAGCACCATTGCTGCACCTCTCAATGAGCTTACAAAGAAAGATGTGCCTTTTCTTTGGGGTACCGCACAGGAAGAAGCCTTCACGGTATTGAAAGATAAGTTGACACATGCTCCTTTACTCCAACTTCCTGATTTTAATAAGACTTTTGAGCTTGAATGTGATGCTAGTGGAATTGGATTAGGGGGTGTGTTATTACAAGATGGCAAACGTGTTGCATACTTTTCTGAAAAATTGAGTGGGCCTAGTCTGAATTATTCTACTTATGATAAAGAATTATATGCTCTTGTTCGGACTTTAGAAACATGGCAACATTATTTATGGCCCAAAGAATTTGTTATACATTCTGATCATGAATCATTGAAACATATTAAAAGTCAAGCTAAACTGAATCGTAGACATGCTAAATGGGTTGAATTCATTGAGACTTTCCCTTATGTCATTAAACACAAGAAGGGAAAAGAAAATGTTATTGCTGATGCTTTGTCTCGTCGCTATACTATGCTTTCACAACTTGACTTCAAAATATTTGGTTTGGAGACCATCAAAGATCAATATGTGCATGATGCTGATTTTAAAGATGTAATGCATAATTGTAAAGAAGGAAGAATGTGGAACAAGTTTGTTGTTAACGATGGATTTGTGTTTCGTGCTAACAAGCTATGCATTCCAGCTAGCTCCGTTCGTCTTTTGTTGTTGCAGGAGGCGCATGGAGGAGGATTAATGGGACACTTTGGCGTGAAGAAGACGGAGGACGTATGATGAGGACATGACTACCTTGGATATGACCAAAAATATTGCATATATGCATATTTGTCAGGTGATTTCTAGTGCAAACTATTCAATAATCTATTTATGTTATACAGAACAAAAATACTTCACACACTTTTGTGTTTTGTCTAATTGCAGGTGTATGGGACATTTGTACAATCCACATATGAAGATAAGGAAGAAAGAGATGTTTATTTGCTGTCCAAAAAGTTCTCTCACGTCACTTTTGGCCCAAGAGAAGATAGAGTCCAAGTCTCTCACGTTCTGGATTCAGATTCGGACTGCACAGACACACCTGACTCAAAACGGACACAAGTTTTTCATACGGACTCCGAATTGGGTGATTCTTTTTTTGTTGGAAACTAGATTTCGTGCACTTTCCAACCCAATTAGAATCACCTTCAAATTCGTCCGGAGCGTTGAGTTGTGGACGAAACAATCTGATGCTGCAGCAGAATCCGAGTCAAACTACAAGT
The DNA here is from genome assembly GCF_018294505.1 of Triticum aestivum. NCBI lineage: Eukaryota > Viridiplantae > Streptophyta > Magnoliopsida > Poales > Poaceae > Triticum > Triticum aestivum. The sequence continues at coordinate 362,514,059 of NC_057798.1, read as the reverse complement.
CCAAAGGTGTTACATCACCTCCACTTGGGCCCATTGGCCTTGTACGACCTAGATTTAGTTTTAGGCTGCCTTGGGACGTCGTCCCACCTCCTTGGCCGCCACCCCTTGCTCCTATATAAGTAGATCCATCTAGTAGCTTTTCCTTGGGATTTGTTTAGTTAAAAGTTAGCCATTGCAACTTCGTGTACTTCGTTTGTGTCCAACGACCAGACCAAGACCGCTTACGGATCCCCACCATTATCAATACCTCATATATATTTGCAATATTCAGATTGCTTTATCATATTCTTGCTCGTTCTTCGATTGCTTGCAGGAATAGACCTTCGTGGTCAGGCTGACCGTGCTTCCGGCATCGTCAGTAACCTCAGGAGATTGGTTTAGCGATTGCTAAGGCGCAACGTCGTGCACGTTTGTAGTCGGATCGTCAAAGTCGTCTCCACCAAATCGATAGTTATCATCTCATCGAAAGATCGGGACACCCTCGCCTCTATCAGGTAGTTTACTTTGATGACATATTGATTTATAGCAGATCTTTGGAGGAACATTTGGAACATTTACGTGCTGTTTTTATTGCTCTACGTGATGCACGTTTGTTTGGTAACCTTGGGAAGTGCACCTTTTGCACCGACCGAGTATCTTTTCTTGGCTATGTTGTTACTCCACAGGGAATTGAAGTTGATAAAGCCAAGATTGAAGCTATTGAGAGTTGGCCGCAGCCCAAAACGGTCACACAAGTGAGGAGTTTTCTTGGCCTCGCTGGATTCTATCGGCGTTTTGTGAGAGATTTCAGCACCATTGCTGCACCTCTCAACGAGCTTACAAAGAAGGATGTGCCTTTTGTTTGGGGTACCGCACAGGAAGAAGCCTTCACGGTATTGAAAGATAAGTTGACACATGCTCCTTTACTCCAACTTCCTGATTTTAATAAGACTTTTGAGCTTGAATGTGATGCTAGTGGAATTGGATTAGGAGGTGTGTTATTACAAGATGGCAAACCTGTTGCATACTTTTCTGAAAAATTGAGTGGGCCTAGTCTGAATTATTCTACTTATGATAAAGAATTATATGCTCTTGTTCGGACTTTAGAAACATGGCAACATTACTTATGGCCCAAAGAATTTGTTATACATTCTGATCATGAATCTTTGAAACATATTAAAAGTCAAGCTAAACTGAATCGTAGACATGCTAAATGGGTTGAATTCATTGAAACTTTCCCTTATGTCATTAAACACAAGAAGGGAAAAGAAAATGTTATTGCTGATGCTTTGTCTCGTCGCTATACTATGCTTTCACAACTTGACTTCAAAATATTTGGTTTGGAGACCATCAAAGATCAATATCTGCATGATGCTGATTTTAAAGATGTAATGCAGAATTGTAAAGAAGGAAGAATGTGGAACAAGTTTGTCGTTAACGATGGATTTGTGTTTCGTGCTAACAAGCTATGCATTCCAGCTAGCTCCGTTCGTCTTTTGTTGTTGCAGGAGGCGCATGGAGGAGGATTAATGGGACACTTTGGCGTGAAGAAGACGGAGGACGTACTTGCTACACATTTCTTTTGGCCAAAGATGAGACGGGATGTTGAGCGTTTTATTGCTCGATGCACTACATGTCAAAAAGCTAAGTCACGACTCAATCCTCATGGTTTATATATGCCTTTGCCTGTACCTAGTGTTCCTTGGGAGGATATATCTATGGACTTTGTTTTAGGTTTACCTCGAACAAAGAAGGGGAGGGATAGCATATTTGTTGTCGTGGATAGATTCTCGAAAATGGCACACTTTATACCATGTCATAAAAGCGATGATGCTGTTAATCTTGCTGATTTGTTCTTTCGTGAAATTATTCGCTTGCATGGTGTGCCAAATACTATTGTTTCAGATCGTGATACTAAATTTCTTAGCCACTTTTGGAGATGTTTATGGGCTAAGTTGGGGACTAAACTGCTTTTTAGTACTACTTGTCACCCCCAAACTGATGGACAAACTGAAGTAGTCAATAGAACGTTGTCTACTATGCTTAGGGCTGTTTTGAAGAATAATAAGAAAATGTGGGAGGAATGCTTGCCTCATATTGAATTTGCTTATAATCATTCAATGCATTCTACTACTAAGATGTGCCCTTTTGAAGTTGTGTATGGTTTCCTACCTCGTGCACCTATTGATTTGTTGCCTCTTCCATCTTCGGAGAAGGTTAATTTTGATGCTAAACAACGTGCTGAATTGATTTTAAAAATGCATGAGTTAACTAAGGAAAACATTGAGCGCATGAATGCTAAATATAAACTTGCTGGAGATAAGGGTAGAAAACATGTTGTGTTTGCACCTGGAGATCTTGTTTGGTTACATTTGCGTAAGGATAGATTTCCTGATTTGCGCAAATCAAAGTTAATGCCACGTGCTGATGGTCCCTTTAAGGTGTTAGAGAAAATAAATGATAATGCATATAAACTTGAGCTGCCTGCAGATTTTGGGGTTAGTCCCACTTTTAACATTGCAGATTTGAAGCCTTATTTGGGTGAGGAAGATGAACTTCCGTCGAGGACGACTTCATTTCAAGAAGGGGAGGATGATGAGGACATCAATACAATTGTTACACCCACAGCCCCTGCTGCTATACATACTGGACCAATCACTAGAGCTCGTGCACGCCATCTAAATTACCAGGTACTTTCGTTTCTTGGTAATGATTCTAATGTTCATGAGAATATGATGCTGCCTAAATTGGATACATTTGTTTTGCTTACAAATGAAGGGCCTAGCTTGGAGAAGGATGAACATTGGAGCAAGAACAAGCATGGAGATGATGGCATGCGCAAGGGAAACAAGAACGGAGTTACAAGTGATGATTTCAGGACTTTGAAGCCACCATAATGGGTGCATGAAGCCTTGGACGAAATATACAAGACGCCACTTCATAAATTTCGTCCCGAGGCTATTTTAGGTGCTGCGTCACCTTATTATTGGGCCAGGCCCATGTAATTTCGAAATACATAAGTATAGGCTATTTTTAGAGTCCGTATGTGTGGGGAAACAAGAGATAGGGTTGATTTCGGACCCCTCCACCAAGGGCCACGAAATTCTCCCCCTCTTCCTCCATATATACAGCCCTTAGGGCATCGTTTAGACTTTGGGATTTGTTTAGTTAAAAGTTAGCCATTGCAACTTCGTGTACTTCGTTTGTGTCCAACGACCAGACCAAGACCGCTTACGGATCCCCACCATTATCAATACCTCATATATATTTGCAATATTCAGATTGCTTTATCATATTCTTGCTCGTTCTTCGATTGCTTGCAGGAATAGACCTTCGTGGTCAGGCTGACCGTGCTTCCGGCATCGTCAGTAACCTCAAGAGATTGGTTTAGCGATTGCTAAGGCGCAACGTCGTGCACGTTTGTAGTCGGATCGTCAAAGTCGTCTCCACCAAATCGATAGTTATCATCTCATCGAAAGATCGGGACACCCTCGCCTCTATCAAGAAGGCACTTCAACAAATTAGAAACACTGCAAGACACCATATGAAAGGTGCAATCAATATCACTCTGCCGAGTTAAAATTGTCTTGTCATAGGTGGCGTTCATCAATCTAGAAGCAATACATGCTAGAAATCATATTCAAGACGCAAACCAATATCACTCTGCCAACTTAAAGGTGTCCCATCATAAGTGACTGATGCAGGATACAAAAGAAAAGTAGTTTCATGTAAGAACATGGTGTGATAGACAGATATAGTATGTACCAAAAACAAGAAAGCGTGTCATATTCACATGTATCATGTGTAAGCTAAGCAGATGCAGTTTACACAAATTAGGAGCAATACGAGCTAGACACCATATGCAACATGCAATCAGATATCACACTGCCAAGTTGGAGTAAGCACCTTGGATGGTGGAGTAGGGGAGCTGAGACTTGGACCTTATAATGCACTATCAGTACAAGGAAAATCGGTACAGATGCTCTGTTTATGTTGCTGTAGAGGACCACCATCATCGCCTTCCTTACTCTTTTCCTTCCTCTTTCTTGATTTTGCCTTGTCAAGTCAAACCCACAAGAAAAAGGAATAAAATTTGCTCTTCAGAACTCATTGATGCATGATATTGACGAACACTACTTTCATGTAAGGCAGCCGCATGATAGGAGGATGGAATATGTATGAAAAACATGACGGCATGACATATTGACACGTATGATGTATAAAGTGTAAACTAAGCACAAGGTGCTTGAACTTGTTAGAATCAATGCAAGCTAGAAACCATATGAAAGATGAAACCAATATCACTCTACCAAATTAAAAGGGTGCCCTAAAAATGTATTTGACCAAATTAGAAGCAATACATGGCAACAAGCTAGAAATAATATGCAATATGCAACGAATAAAGGTGACTCATCGTAAGTGATTGATGCAGGATACAGAAGAGAGGTAGTTTCATGTAAGAACAAGGTTAACACATAGATGTAGTGTGTACCAAAAATAGGAAGGCATGTCATATTCATAGGTATAGTGTGTAATCTAAGCAGATGCAATTACCCAAATTAGAAGCATTACAAGCTAGACACCGTATTCAACATGCAACCACATATCACACTGTGAAGTTAGAGCAACCTGTGATGGTCGTGTAGGGGAAGTGCGGTCTTCAAGTACAGAGCTACGTTCAATATCTTCAATTAGGCTTGCTTTTTCTTGAGAATCATGTGGAGAGGATGAAATTGCATTCTTTATAAGAGTATTGCGTCTCATATTAACCCACGTGCCTGACTGTCTCATCATAAGCGATAGATGCAGGATACACAAAAACAGTAGTTTGATGTAAGAACATGGTGTGATAGGCAGATGTAGTATGTACCAAAAACAAGAAGGCATGTCATATTCACATGTATAATGTGTAAGCTAAGGTGCAATTTAACAAACTAGGAGCAATACAAGCTAGGCACCATATGCAACATGCATCCAGATATCATACTACTATGTTTGAGCAAGCACCTTGGGTTGTGGAGTAGGGGAGATGAGATTTGGAACTAGCACTGCAGTACGAGTGGCAGGAGAATCTGCAGAGATCATCTGTTCCGATTGCTCTAGAGGACCACCATCATTACGTGCCTTCGTCCTTTCAGATTTTGCCTTGTCAAGTAAACACACAAGAAAAAGGAATGAAATTCGTACTTCCAAATTCGTTGATGCATGATACTGATGAACACAACTTTTATGTATGGCAACCACATTGTAGGAGGATGAAATATGTATGAAAGATGCTAAGCAGAAGGCATTTCAACAAATTGGAAGCAATGCAATCTAGACACCATATGAAAGATCCAACCAAAATCACTCTACCAAGTTAGATGTATCTCATTATAAGTGGCACTTCAACAGATTAGAGGCAATACATGTTTGAAATGATATGCAAGATGCAACCAATATTACACTGTCAACTTGAAGGTGTATCGTCAGAAGTGATTGATGAGGGATACACAAGAAAAGTAGTTTGATGTAAGAACATGGTTAATACAAAGACATAGTATGTACCAAAAACAGGAAGGCATGTCATATTCACAGGTATAATGTGTTAACTAAGCAGATGCAATTTACCCTAATTAGAAGCATTACTAGGTAGACGCCATATGCAACATGCAACCACATATCACACTGCCAAGTAAGAGCAAGCACCTGCGATGGTGGTGTGGGGGAAATGCAGTGATCAACTAGAGAGCTACGTTGACTATCTTCATTTAGCCTTGCTGTTTCTTGAGAATCATGTGGGGAGGATGACACTGCACTCTGTAAATGAGTAGGGTGTCTCATAGTAACCCACTCGGGTGACTGTTTCATCATAAGTGATTGACGAGGGATACAAAAGAGCATTAGTTTGATGTACGAACATGGTTAATAGACATATGTAGTATGTATCAAAAATAGGAAGGCATGTCATTATCAAAGGTATAATGTGTAAAGTAAGCAGATGCAATTTAAGTAAATTGGAAGCAATACAAGCGCGAAGTTAAAGAAAGCACTTGGGATGGTTGTGTGTGGCAATTGAGATCATCAACTGCAGAGCTACGTTTACTGTCTCCAAGTGCTAACACTGCACCCATTAGAGCGCTGAAACGCTTAGTGCTTATCTTCGAATTACACGGAGCGACCTCTGTCTTTTCTTTTCTGCATTCATCAACACTGCGTCAGAGTCTAAAATACCCATGCATAAAAAAAGAATAGTGTGAGCATGGGTGAAGTGTGTGCATAATTAGTACAGTGTAAAGGTAGCAGATAGCAGGTCAGTGAGAAATAAATGACGGGAGACATATGATAGCTCTACAACATGCATGGCACACTAAATTACTATAGGATTCTATGAAAATAACAGTTGACTGAAAGCAAATAGGCCAGTCCATTTTTTCTGCACCGTCCGATGTACAAAGAATGGGCAGATCGCTGTCATCTACCTCCAGCCAGTCAGTGTTGACGATCTTCCTCGAAATGCCAGCGACCATCGGCCCAGTATTCCTCCCCTGCCTATGCCCTCCCCTCGACCTCACGGCACCACCGTCCTTGGCATCGTCCCCCGGCCATCCATTCAAGCCCCGTTGACCTCCAGATCGGGCGCAAGCAGCTCCTGCACCCCAAACCCCTATGATAGACACCGATGCGCCGCTTCCCCGGGGAACATGCGGACTAGGTGCTTCGCGCGCCTAAGTGAGTGCTGCTTCTTTTAATTGTGGTTCGACTGACCCTGAATTGAAATCCAGGCGGGCTACTGACCTCTAGCAAAGGTGAAATAGTAAAAGGGAGGAAACCTTGTGCATTTAGTATCACGAAGAAGATGCAGTAAGAAGTGCTCAACTAGTTTCTTTCATGGGATGAATAGGGTGTGAACGGAGACGTAAGATTTGCACGAATAAGGGAAGAGGAATACCTCTTTCTGCTGGCAGTGTTGTGTCCTCCTTCTGTTTTTCCAACGATCTTGTTGTGGTTCGCCGGAAACCAGAAATTGTGGAGGATGGTGCAGCCTTGGACGAACCCATGGCCAAGTTGTTGAGTGTGGTGCGGTGGCCGTCTATCGGCGGCGGGGAAGCAGATCCGAGGCGGCGAACGATGGCGTAGCGGGAACAGCTTTGATGTGGTGGACGGTTGCGACAGTGGAGTGGCAGCAGTGAGGCGCAGGATGGCATGGTCGGAGTGGTTCTGGTACAGCACACGTCGGCGTTGGCGTCGTGGAGGCAGCTCTGCCTCGGCTTTAGCTGCTAAGTCCTTGAGGGCGTTGCAGTTGCGGTTGTGTTGGACGACGACATCGGGGTACCGGCTCCGGCATGATGGAGGACGGCGTCGGTGGATTGGCTGCTATGGGGTGGAGGACAGAGGAGGCTGGGGTTTCGCGGCTGGTGGAGAGGACGTTTTGGCGCCCACGGAGTATGAATGGGGAAACGGAGGGAAGCGTGGAACTAAGGGGGAACAATGTTTTGGTTTGAGACACGCTTGTTTGAAATTTGGGGAAAGTTACAAACTTTGGCCCCATCTAAAATTTGGGACATATTGCGGGTTGGGGGTAGGACAGTAATCTCAGGTGTCCCAAATGTGGGCGGGATAGATTTCGGCCGAGTGCATGGGTGTTTAGGCGCCCACGGCGTATGAATGCTTCTCGGAGGCGGCTGAGACTAGCGTCTTCGTGAAGTTACAAACCTACCCCGGTTTAGACCTTTGGACATCGGCCCGATAGGCTACACGGGCCAAAGTCAGGATAGCAATTTCCTACCACCAAACATTAGTCTCGCGCGGTTTCGGGTGACCACAGGCCTATTTGGCGCTTTGTTCAATATTTGGGAGCAGAAGCATTAATGTTTTCGGTTCTCTTGAATTGAACTTCCAGGATTTGTCAAACTTCACAAATCTTTACTCTTGTAAATCCTAAAGCTACGATTATTTTGGAATGGAGGGGGTACATTAGAATATACATTGTACACGAGTATATATTAAAAAATATGCAACTTACCTCAATGCATGCATGGTTCCAGATATAATCTCCTTGGTTGCAAAAAAAAGTTAGATATGCGTATGAATATATATAGCATGTTCAAACTCACAACAAAGATTGATGCCCCCTTTTAAATATGATTTACAAATGCCATTATCTCGGGTTCAAATAGATGAATGCACTTCCTATGAATTCGAATCTTCGAAACCCCTTTATGTTGAATTCGATATGTATTCTATTTCGTAGCTAGCAATTTGGAATGTATCCATGCAAGTGACAAATGTATAAAGTTCTTCACACTAACGACATGGAGTGCACTAATTAATGTTTATATATGAATTGAAAAAGCATCCATTGCCTGTATTTCAAACCGCTCTCACTCTATGGATCGATAATATGGAATAAACACATGCACATGCTAGAATTCAATAGAGTATGGGTGTCTGATAGACCGATTTTTGTCCATACGCAATTTGCAAAATTCACGATCTCATCCATAAATAATAATGCCATTTATATTTTAATTTAATTTGTATAACCGCCTTTTACACGTAGATGCACTATGCCTCGGCCTGTTCTCACAAACGCGTTATATATCTCTCTATCTAACACATTAGTGCACACACTTTATATGCATCGGCACTTCTCTTTCACACATGCTCACAATCTCTCTCAGGGTGTCGGGGTTTCTCACGCACATGCTCTCTCTGTTTCTCTCTCTCTCTTTCTGACTACTATGTACCACTCTTTTCACTAATCTCAGTTGGAAAACACTATTTCTCTCGCATGCATATATACATATGCACGTTCTCTACTAGCCCTCTGTACGCACATATATGTGCCTACGTGTCTCCCGCATGCACATTATCTTTAGGCCTCTCTCGCACACATTGCCCCCCCCCAGACACACCTCTCTCTTAGTAATTGGCAGATATGATTTCATCATATCATTCGGTCGGATATCCCTGGCTGTTAGGCTGGATGGTAATACGAGGCAAAGTTTTACCCTAGTTCGGACCCTTGCAGTCGAAGAAAGAGCCTACTCCTGGTACTGTATATTAGTGATAGGGGTGTGTACAAAGTACACATGAATACTAGGCATTGTGAGTGTGTGTATACTATCGACGAACTAGCCCCCAAGCTTCTGTAACATACTGGGGGCCTAGGGTTAAAAATCATATATAGTCGGCTTATCACCAGCGGGGATAGAGCCCTCCGCGACTCTGGTAGCTTCGTGTTGTACGCCGAGTCCTCCACATGGGTCTTCGTATAACGTGTCTCGATCCAACCTATATGTGGCGCAAGATGGAACCGACCCATGAGTCTTCATGTTGACCCACCACAACTAGAAATGATGTGCCCACCACACCCCACACGCAATCGGCCACTAAGAAAATAAGGATATACAATTGTACAACGGTATCTAGCTCACGATACTTCTCCATATTTTGTTGATGACACTGACGGACTTTGCATTTGATGCGTGCTTCATATTTTCTTGGCGACAGATCATTGTATTTGAAGCGAAAGCTCGATATGGTCACTGGACTTCAGAATAAGCTCATCCTGGTCACCACATACATTTTGCCGTGTTAACCAACATGTGGTTGGATGGTTAGGAGGACAATGGTTTCTCGAGCCCATCAAGGTTAAAGTCCCGGTGCTAGCATTTATCTTGTGTTAATTTTAGTATTTTCCGATGATGTGCATTTAGTGAGAGGAGACGTTCCACTCGACTACGAGGCACCTATGGTGACTTCGTAAAATCTCAAGATCATATATGCTGGCCCACTCTCTCGAAGGTGCTCATAGGGGTAGGGTCCGTGTGTGTGCGCTTATAGCGGTGAGTGCTTGCGCGTATATATGAGCCCTTGCGTCTCTACCGTGTTAAACAAATACATGTCATGATTATACGGTCACTGGCTCACCCGTACAACTCCGTATTTTGTTGATGACACAATCAATTGACCAGTCAAACGTTCCATGCGGCACAACTAGTGTTGCACCATCGGGGTGTGTAACCGTGGGGCCCACCTGTCAGCCCGTATATGAAAGAAAGAAAATGGTAGTTTGAGTCTGTACTGTGTTAATAAAATAGGAGTACATTTTAGGGTGATCATACGGTCACTGGCTCATCATACAGCTCCGTAATTTGTTGATAACACGATCAATTGACCAGTCAAATGGTCCACATTCAGCAGCGCACATTACCATAGGGCCCACCCATCAGTGCATATATGAAGGAAAGAAATGGTAATAAATTAGTGGTCGGTCGGTGTTCGAAGTCGTGAGACCTCTGGTTGGGGGGCGTTGATTGGAAGTTGGGGTGGGGATCGCCGGAGAAAAAGCTCAGCGCGGGGGGGCCTAGAGGGATGGCCGGTGCGGCGACGGAACGACAGTGGGGAGTGGTTTCAGGGAGGGCGGGGCGGTGTAGCAGCGCGAGCCGGCGGTTCGGGCAGTGGTGGCTGGTGGCTCAGGGGGTGGAGTTTCACGATAAACTGGAGGCCCTTGATTTCGTATCCAACGGCTGGAAAATCTAATGACCAGAGATTACAAAGTCAGTCGACTGACGTGTAGCCTCACCCCGCACGTACACATGCACGCACGCAAGACACACACCATGCAGGCGTGCAACACTGACACGTACACATAACATACACATGCACGCATGCTGGCATGCAACACTGACACGTACACATGCACTCACGAACACACGCACGTATGCACCCATGCATGCAACACTGAAACATACACTTGCACGCACGCAATACTCGCAAGCCTGCATGCACACAGCACACGACGCAAGACACACGCTCAACCTATACGTGCATGCACCCTTTGTTAAGGACATGGATTGTTACGGGTATTAATCACTCTTATCTGTGATAAGCAGGACATTGATGTTTGCCGCGGTCTTTATGAATCACAACGTATCGAACGGGCTATCAACATAGTAGGCTTATCTACATGAAAAAGATGACGTCACACTCAATGAACAATCATCGGTTTATGAAATGCCCGCTTCTGACCGCCCTGGCCCACCAAAGGTTCCTATGTTGTGTGCTGCCTGCGTTGGGTCAGTGACATGCAGGCCATGTACCCAAAGAGCCCACACGTTAGTGGAAGAATGGCACGGTGTCCTAGGTGAGATTCGAGGGCGCCACTCGTTGCACGCCCGGCTAAACACGCCTCCTTCCCGCATTCAAACGCCTCCATGAAACCCGCCCGTGTGGAAGCCGAGAAACCCACTCTGGACACACGTCCATTCATGACCGGGCCGGCATTAAACGCAACACCGGCCGAGCTCCTCCCGTCCAACGTCTATTTAATCTCCTATTTAAGCGAGGCCAAATGCCGGCCAAGAATCGCACACCTCTGCCACTCCCCTATATCCTCCTTCACCATTTTGTCCACTCTTACAATGGCTTATTAAGAGTAGTTATTCCACATTCAAGTCGGCTGGGTAGCCCACCGGATATGAGCTATGCAGCTCGCTGATCCACCTCCCTCGCATCGCCCGACAGAGCCAGTTGCCTCCCCAAGCCGGCGCGCGGTTCAGCAACTCGCTGCTCCAGGACAGCTCGACGAGGAGCAGCGCACCGGCGTCGTTGCTGCCGTCCACGCCGCTGCCTCATACCGTGTCTCCCATTTCTATGGTCGAGACTCCCATGCCGGCGGCCGCGCCATGCAAGCAGCAACATAAGCCTGGTGTGCGGAGAGCGACAAGTCGGTGGCCAGCGCCTCCGCGTCCGCCGAGGCCGCCGCTGCTTGGGTCCCATGAAGGCCACCGCGGAGGCAACACCGGCGTACACAGCAGGTGTCTTGCCAGATCCTTTTGTTGCGAGGACCTTCGTCGACCCCGCATGGGCTCTACATAAGAGGGGAATGTTAGGATGAACTCGAGCCGGTGCCGGCCATGGCGAAGTAATGGCCGGTGATGAACTCGAACCGGTGCCGGCCACCATCATCTTCGGCATCAGCTAATGATATTAGTTGGTCAGTGGGAAAGCGAGCCGTCCTTCGCGCTGAAGCATATACCTCCGGGGCTCCCAGCAGTCCGGTGATCATGCTGCCGGACATGAGGAACACAAATCAATCGACGAGCGACCATTTAGGCCAGGTATTATATACCCATGCTATCCAGAACTAGCACCGCGTAGTTCATTTGAATGTAATGAAATCCATCATGTTTGTATGAAAATCCGGTATTTTATATGATTTCCGTCATTGTTATATGTAATATCAGTTTTTCTACGTGTTTGCGTGAATTTCGTCCGGTTGGTTGAGTTGTTGTCATAATGTGTGCGGCTACGGTTGGATGGCGTAATTTGCGGGTCGCCGGTCGGTCTGCGGGCGGCTCGGGCAGCATTGTGGGACCAAAAACACACAGCTCGTGCGAGCTCGTCTCCAACCTGCATGCTAGAGGATGCATGAGCACCCGAGCCATTGCTCGTTCATCGGTGGCAAAGGCACCGGTGGACAAAAGGGTTCCCAATATTTTGGCTACCCCGGGCAAGATCCAAACAGCCTCTCCTAGTAGATTCAAATCCCTCGTTCGCCGTGGAATTTTGCCATGTGTTGTTTTCATGGACTAGCAAGATGCCCGTGCATTGCACGGAACATCAAGCTGCATTTTTTTACAAACTCCCGCATGCATGCAAGGGATAATTAATGTCCTCCTTTTCTAGTACCACGAGTCAAACACCATTAGTATTGCATCGATTAGTGTTAGTGGCCTTGTATATCTGCAAATTGTAATTTTGATAGTGGCCCCTTGTATATAAAAATGGAGGAAGAAAGATGAGAGATAAGGTGAGGAGGAGTGGGGCATGGTGATGATTGGTGGTCGGACTGGGCGGAGGCATGGGGCTGGACGGCGCATTATGTCTAGGTTTGTATCTCTCTCACACACACCCACGTAGGTGGGGGATGTGCATGAAGAGAAGAGGTGCACACACGGCGCACATACTCGCATCTCTTTCCCAACCACGCCCGCGCGGGTACACGATGGAGCTCATTTCTGTAGGAAAAGGCAGCCCACGTGGTAATTTGACACGTGTACTGGTTGTCCACTTGGTGGAGGGAGGATCGTCTACCACAGGGTGAACAAACAAATTGCGACTTGATGTGCTATGTTAAAAAAGAGGCAAACCATGTGGGGCCTAGCTTAGAGGCAAGGCTCTATACACTGGAGTACTTTTGATGTGTCCCGTCAACTCGCAGAATGAGGAGAAGCTTGCTTAGTACGCCGTCTCCCCCGCCCACGGGCGCGGTGTCTCATACGGTGAGGTGAAGCTTGCTTACGAGTAGTAGTAGTACTACTACTGTACGCCTTACGCCCGCTCCCTCGCCCACGCGCGCGATGGCTCGCAACACGAGGAGAAAATTTTACTACTCCCTCCGTTTACTCCTCGTCCCTACTATGTACCTTGGTTAGAGAGATTATCATATTGTTTGGAATATATATGTCTTTAGTACTCCCTCCATTTACTTATACAAGGCCACTATAAAGAATACATTTTGCATCTATACAAGGCCACAAATAGTAATCGAGACAAAAGTTACTACTCCCTCCTTTCCAGTTTATGGCTCAATTTCAAAATCTCTCCAACCAAGGTAGACGGTGAGTGGTCGAATTAATTTCGTAGTTTGCACAAGTAATTAATACGCTCGTTTTTCTCAAGAAGTTATGTTTACCGAGGGATTAATTAGAACGAATGCATGAATGACCACTAAATTTCCAACAACTTCTACATGCATTGGCGAGTTTCCTCTTGACACTGCTTGCATCAGGTGATCTAACGCACCTCGAATCCAACATGTAATGGTACTACTATTATTAGTAGAATTGGGACTTATCAAACGAAAAACCAATGTTTTTTAGATGAGCCCTATAAACCCCAGTGGGTACATACTCCGTAAAAACAGATATTTGCAAAACTAAGTCGCTCCCTTCACGAATTCTGTACTTCCTGTCACCGACATGTGGGACATATAGCAACCAGGTCGATGTGTCAAGCACCAAATAACAGTGCAGAACAGCAGGGGGGACGCACCCCACTCATACCGGCCCGGTAGTAGTAATGAGCAATGAGACGTCAAATCACAATGCCACACCTTCCCAGACGGACGAAGCAAGCATTATTTCACACTTCGGTTCACCATCATCTCAAACCACGTAGTATTGCTTCTGCCTCAAGAGGGGCACGCGCATCGCCTTGGTACATCATGACACGTGGGACCGCATGACAGGCCATGCTCCCCCGCCGATCGCTCGGTAAAATCACCTCATTTTTACTATACTTCCTCTGTATTGGTTTACTACATGGCATGCACGTCATTCTAGGTTGAGAATTTAACTGGATATATATGTGATGAACAGTACTCTAGCCTTCTAAAAATGTATACTTTTGTACAGTAGTAGTATCGATGGATTACGCCATGGAGCAAAAATTGAAATTAAAAAAAGGTGGTACATATAGAGATCGCTCTGTCGGCGTTCTGGGAACGGGGGTCCCCAGACTTGCCTGCCTGCGGCCTGCGGCATGGCTCGAGTGATGGCCCAGTACGGCCTATCTTCATCAGCGCAAGACTCAAGACCCTCGCGGGGCGGACGACACAAGACTTCCTCAGGAACGGCCTCGCCAAGCAGACTCACGAGGAGGCGGAGTGATCAAGGTAGGGTACCTCGCGAGGTCCTCGTGACGCAAGCCATGACGATCAAGACCAGGCGGGCGCCAGGCGGGCAACGACCTGCGCATTGTCCTTGTTTCCTCTTTGGTGCAAAGGGGCCAAGCACAGGCGTGGAGTACCAAGGCATCAGTTAAAGGTTGCCATTTCAGTGCAACTAGACCAAGACCAGCAGGGCGGCATGATGGAGGTCACCGTGGAGCCCAGGATGGCGTGATCGCCAATGCCTTTGGCAACCGAAGACCAACTTTAGTCAGGATAACTTGTACCATATGTTCCCCTTCGAAATTGCCGTTGTTGGCGCCCTTCCCGCTCAATATTTGGGAAGAGGACCAGGGTCTCTATATATATAGGGATAGCCACCACAGTAGGGGGCATCTGATCGGCATCCAAGAGGTGATCGAACTCACCCAAGAAGTTCATCGCACGAGCTCAAGAACACCTCTCGCGAGGCTGTTCATCCTTTGTACTGTTCATCATCAACGCTCGAGGTAGTCCTCCACACCACACACTCGAGTAGGGTATTACACCACAACGGTGGCCCGAACCAGTATAAATCTTGTGTCCCTCGTGTTGTTCATTGTTTTAGCTTAGATTCTCACGAGGTGATCGGACATGAATCGGTAGAGGGAAGATCTTTGTGCGCACCCCAGAGTTTGAACCTTAAGCGTCTGCCGGAACCCAACATCCGACATTTGGCGTGCCAGGTAGGGGTGCGCTGGAATCTTCCTTCTTCCATCCTGCGTTCCGCCGCTTCCCCGCCTCCATGTCTGGCGACCCGACGGCCAACTCCAACTGCTAGGCGGCATGGCCCGCCCATGCCGTGCTGCCGGCCTAAGGTGACCTCAACCCCGCACCTCAGGCAGCCCGCGCCCCGCAGAGCACTGTGGGGCGTGGGCGACGCGGTCAGGCGTCACCTGCCCTCACTCCGCAGCAGGTATGATCGGCAGCGAGGGCCTCGAGCCATGCTGCGGCCACGGCACCGCACACCAGACGGGAGCAGGCGAACATGAAGGCCGCGCTCACGGTGGCGCGAGAACTGCTGCGGTGCAGACTGCAAGAAAGTGGCCACGACGTGCTGCTGGAGCGCGTTGTCGAGCTCCTGGATGCCGCTACTTTAGGGGCTCCCCCGTTCTGCGTCCAGCTTCAACCCCAGGCCCCGGGCGGATCATGAGGCAGGCCAATCCATGCCCACGCACCCCTGGGCGCACCTCAAGCCTTCATCAACACCACCCTGGCCATCACCGCCGAGCGACAAGCTGCGCCGGCACCGCCCATGGTAAGCGAGGGCATGCGCATCACTGCCTACGGCTCTAGTGGGCCGCCGCCCTACCATCCCCAAGATGGAG
Source organism: Triticum aestivum (assembly GCF_018294505.1). Classification (NCBI taxonomy): domain Eukaryota; kingdom Viridiplantae; phylum Streptophyta; class Magnoliopsida; order Poales; family Poaceae; genus Triticum; species Triticum aestivum. The sequence goes on along the minus strand of NC_057798.1, from coordinate 362,498,054 downwards.
CTTCAAGTCGAGGTGCATGGCACACGGCGCACTGCAGGGAGGCCTTTGGGGTGGTGACCTAGGAGGCCTATGTGCCCCACATGGTGGATCGAGAGTACGCACTGTAGGAAGACCACGACTCGTTCCTCAGGCCAGGCTGGGAGGAAGAGGCGCCAGAAGCCGAGCTCTTTTAGGAGCCTCACGGAAGCCTCGACAACCGTGCCAGCGGTAGCAACTACCGGGTACCGCTAATTCCTCAGGAGCAGGCTTATGCTAACCATGGGTCGAAGGAAGTTTAGGTCGCTGCAGCGGATGGCTTCCCCAGTGCGGCAATCTCCCTCCCCTCAGGAGGAGGGCACTGGGGGCAGCAGGAGAGGGGTCTGGAGCCAGGCTCCTCCCCACGGCATGCGGAGCAAGGCGTTCTTCGGAGGTAGGCCCTCTGCCGGGGAGGTGCCCTAGGGCCTGCCCCCGATAGAGGACCCGTGGTCGTCGGGGGAACCACTGGTGTCCTCTTTTCCTCATTGGTGTCGTCCTGGTTTCCGGTCGCCGTTGATGGTGGTCAAGGGTGGCGCAAGGCGGGGCCCTAATCTGGCGATATGAAGGAAGGCCAGTACCTGTGAAGAAGGCCCAGTGCCTGTGAAGCTCGCCGCCCGTGACACTCCCACGTAATAATGAGTTGGGGCTGTACACGCCCCGGAGTCTCCGGAGAGCCACCCTCGGGCCTCGGGGGCTCCCTCCCACGCCCAGTGATAGCACTTAGCTCCGTGCTGGTGAGAAGATGTTGAAGACTAGACTAGGTGCCGGACGCGGCCTTTTGCTCTTGCTTCTTTTTGTGTGAACAAGCTTTCTTGTTTTGGATCTAAGTTGAAGTCGAATTTGTGTTTGTGTGTGCGGGGAGGGGTGTCGTGTCTTATTCGTGTGCTTTCTCGTGCTCTAATTTCTGTTCAAATTGGAATTCACACTAGTTGCCCCCCTCTCGCGGGCCCCTCATGAGTAGGGTAGGGCCCGGCATGTGCGCCCGCCGTCCCACAGCCGATGTTCGCTCCAGCCAAGCTCTCGCCACATGGTTAAACGAAACCCTCATGAGGCCCTCGGATGGACACTGCGAGCCCACTCTAGGCTCGCCAAGACGAAGGTAAAACCACGGCAACCTACTCATCACAAAAATCATGGCATCATGCAGGCGCCCATCCGGTGACGATATCAACAACACGTAGGCAACAATCTTTTTACATGAGGGGCTTCCCCTCCCAAAATGCTCTCACAACCTTTAGGGCCACGCCCGAGTCTCTTCCTGCGCAGGGCAAACAGCAGGGGGAAGCGCGGGGTCAATCGCACATGTCGCTCACGGCATCCCCCAAGGCGTCCCCGGAGGCATCGCTGGCACCGCCGTCGTCGCCGCCAGCCTCTTCATCGTCGTTGTTGGCACCGTCTTCACCACCGTTCACCACGTCGCCTTCATTAGCAGCAACGATCACCCCGTCATCATTAGAGGTGAAGGCCCGGACGAGCGCATATACATTGTCCTCCACCCATCGTGCTAGGTCGCTTCGGACGGCCTAAGGCACCGGGCGATGGAGGCTTCGAAGTCGAAGAGCGGGTCGATGTTCTGGAGATAACTGAAGACGCGGGAGAATGGCTGCGCGAGCAGGCGGAGGCTTCGTTCCTCCACCAGTCGGTGAGACCTTTCAGAGCGGTTCTCCAGATGCGTCACCACATCAGTGAAGAACCGGAGATTGCCGGCGTAGTTGGTCACATGCGGCTCCTCAGCGACTGCCTCACAGATGTTGACCAAGGCCGCGTTAGCCCTTTCCCTGAGTGTCCGGAGCATGGGGCCGTGCATGTATTTGAACATATGCTGTTGGCGGATCTCGTTTGCATTCCGCTGCGCGACGGCCTCGGCATCATCAGCCCGCCGTTAAAGAAGAAGCAGTTCGGCGTGGGAGGAGGCCAGCTTAGCCTACGCCGAGCTTAGTGCGATAGCAGTGGCCTCAGCTCGTTGAGTGGCTTCGGTCATCCTGGTCCTGAGGGCAACAGTCCTCCCCGTGGTTTCAGCCTTGATCAACTCCAGCCGCTCTTCATACTCGCGCTCAAGGCCGGCGCGAGCCTCCGCCATGCGACGGTCGACCCCTCCTGGATCCGGCCTCCCGCGCACCAACGTCATCCTCCGCCTGGGTAACCTGGCGCTCCCTCGTCTCCAGCCGCTCCAGATCGAGGCTGAGCTCGGCAGCCTCCAATGTCGGCGCTTCATCGGGCCTCCGGAGCTCCGCCTCTTCAGCAGCCCTCCCTTGCAGCAACGCAAGGGCGGCTCGGCACAGCTCCACCTGCTGGTCCAAGGAATTGCACCAGTCTTGGAGCTCCCACGCGCGCTCCTCCGCAGCTTCACATCGCCTATCTGCCTCCTGAGCATCTTCAATGGCTCGGGAGCAGGCCTCCCAAGAGGCCGCCAGGGATGCCTCGGCCTTGGTGTTTTCGAGATCACGCTGGTGGCGCACGAGACCAACAGCCGCCTTCAGCTTGCGCCGCTCCTCAACCAGCCTCAAGCCTTCAGCTTTGAGATGCGTGTCTTCGCTCGCCAGCTCTGCGCCAAGCTGGCTCACTGCATCGGTCGCCCTCTGGGGGAACTCTTGGCAGACGGCGCTGTGCTCCCGCGCACGCCAGAGCACGTCGTCAACATCATCCTCCACCATCGACGCTAGCAGAGGGCCCTGGATTGATTCGCCCCCTCACGGCAGGGGGCTGGTGCCCCTGTGGTCGCCGGGCAGGCCCTGCAAGGGACCCAGCCAGGCGTCAATCCACCTCCCGCTGAGGACGCGAAGATCGACTTCAGCCACTCTCCGCCTATGATCAGTGGAGGATCTCAGGCCAAGCTGGTTGTGCCCAAGGAGAGCTCACGAGGCAAGATGATAGAGGCGAGGGTGTCCCGATCTTTCGATGAGATGATAACTATCGATTTGGTGGAGACAACTTTGACGATCCGACTACAAACGTGCACGACGTTGCGCCTTAGCAATCGCTAAACCAATCTCCTGAGGTTACTGACGATGCCGGAAGCACGGTCAGCCTGACCACGAAGGTCTATTCCTGCAAGCAATCGAAGAACGAGCAAGAATATGATAAAGCAATCTGAATATTGCAAATATATATGAGGTATTGATAATGGTGGGGATCCGTAAGCGGTCTTGGTCTGGTCGTTGGACACAAACGAAGTACACGAAGTTGCGTTGGCTAACTTTTAACTAAACAAATCCCAAGGAAAAGCTACTAGATGGATCTACTTATATAGGAGCAAGGGGTGGCGGCCAAGGAGGTGGGAGGACGTCCCAAGGCAGCCTAAAACTAAATCTAGGTCGTACAAGGCCAATGGGCCCAAGTGGAGGTGATGTAACACCTTTGGACTTGTAGTTTGACTCAGATTCTGCTGCAGCATCAGATTCTTTCGTCCACAACTCAGCGCTCCGGACGAATTTGAAGGTGATTCCAATTGGGTTGAAAAGTGCACGAAATCTAGTTTTCAACAAAAAAAAGAATCACCCAATTCGGAGTCCGTATGAAAAACTTGTGTGCGTTTTGAGTCAGGTATGTCTGTGCAGTCCGAATCTGAATCCAGAACGTGAGAGACTTGGACTCTATCTTCTCTTGGGCCAAAAGTGACGTGAGAGAACTTTTTGAATAGCAAATAAACATCTCTTTCTTCCTTATCTTCATATGTGGATTGTACAAATGTCCCATACACCTGCAATTAGACAAAACACAAAAGTGTGTGAAGTATTTTTGTTCTGGATAACATAAATAGATTATTGAATAGTTTGCACTAGAAATCACCTGACAAATATGCATATATGCAATATTTTTGGTCATATCCAAGGTAGTCATGTCCTCATCATCCTCCCCTTCTTGAAAATAAAGCCGTCCTCGGCGTTGCTTAATCTGAAATGTGGCTAACAAAAGAGACAAGGTGTACATGTTGTATATGTATATGTCATCCATTTTTACTTCCCTTGATTTTTGCATATATAACACATGAATAGATGAGTAACTTGCATAGTTCATAAAATCTAAAGCCAAAAAATTAGCACAAGAAGTAGAAGGCATGAAAATATTGCAACTCAGTTTGCACATATAAGTGAAGCACTTATTCATTTCAAAAGATTGACAATGTTCATCAATAAACCATCCCAACATTGGTGAATAAACCTTACTTGCATCAAATTTACATGCTACAACATGCTTAAATAAGCAAACATGCAATAAGTCATTTAACACAGAATCATCACCAAGATTAGAGGTCATATCAAAATGATTAAACATTGGTTCTTTTGCATCAATAGTTAATTCAATGGGTGCACTCAAAATTGTTGGTATTTCAGTTGTTTGATCACATGGCAAAGTCAATTTATCAACGTAGTCCTCTAAAATAGGTGGTGTGATCAAAGTAGTGGGTAGCTCATCAGATGGTGCATTCAAATTGACAAGGCATTCATCATTCTTATGTAGAGATGGAAGATCAGTACCTTTGTCATTACCTCTTATGATCAACTCAGATGATGTAGCCACTCTCGGGGGCGATGTGTCACATGGTGGAGGTGATGTAGTCCTGACAACAACGGATGTGGTTGTCATAGTATGCCTAGTAATTGAAGGAACAATCATATCAACTCTTGGAATGTGCACCGTGCGCTTGTTCTCCTCGTGGCCAACACGTCGTTTTATTTTTTGTTCAGCTTTGCAAGCAAGATGAAACAAATGGTCCATAGGATAACACTCTTCATGAATTAGTATCTCTTGAATATCACGGTTTAATCCTCCCCAAAATCTATCCATAAAATCATCTTCACTTTCTTCTAAAGAGGAATGCAACAAGGTAGTTTGTAAATCATCATAATATTTTGTTACAGTTTCACTACCTTGTTTTAAGTGTTGCAATTTCTTAATCATGTCACGAGTATAATAAGCAGGGACGAAAGTATGTCGCATGGCAAGTTTCAAATCATCCGAAGTAGTAGTTATATAATCAAGGTGTAACCGACAATATTCACTCCACCAAACCAAAGCATAACCAGTGAAAGAACCAACCGCAACCTTAACCTTTTTATGTTCATCGAAATTATGGGAAGCAAATATATTTTTTATGTCGAACTCCCATTCAATATATAAAGCAGGTTTAAAACGGCCATTAAATGGTGGTATAGATACATTAACCTGATCATGTGCATTTGGATGTTTGTGCACCTCTCGTGACGGTTGTGGTATTTGCAAAGGTGGTGGCACGTCTCCCGCGATCGACAAAGCCCATGAATTGACTTTGGATCCTGTCATGATTAGTAGAACAAGAAACAAAACCCAAAAATAATGTTCCTATAACTACTAGGATGTGGTGGTAAAACGCTCACAGTAAAAGCAAATATCAATGTCTTACAAGTTCTTACCATGCAGCAGGCGGTGATCGGCAACCAGCGGTGTCAAGTAACTCCGAATATTGAGTAAAGCGATTGCCAGGGGAGCGTACGTATACACGGTGTAGAAATATGTGGAGCTGGGTTGGCTATATATGGTAGCAAAAGATTAGCAATAATCAATTCAAAGATGCAATGTTGAATAAACGCTCAACGACGGTACTGTGCTGGTCCTAGGCTAGACCGGACTAGAGACGCGAGCCTAGAACACTAATGAGGTCACGGTGTAGCACAACTAGCATCAATGAAGGATACTAAGTAGCTCTTGACAGCAAGATATAAGTGAAGATCACAACGGCAGTGAAGATAATGATGAAAAACAACTGCCAAGCAGGATATACAACAACTCTCTCTCCAACATTCCTCTTGAAAAGTTTGAGACAGTTTTCTGATAAATTAGAATGCTACTAACTCAAGCTTTCCAATGCAAAAAGAATCACTCAATTCCGAGTTGATATGAGGAGTCAAAGAATTCTAAAACTGGCCTAAAAAATTGGAACAAGCTGTGTTCACGAACTTCGTAGGGCAAAAAGACCTATTTAGAAGCCGATTTTGAGGTGTCAAATATTGAACTTGCTTCTGCAACTATTTAGATGCGGCTCGTCGCTATCTTCAATTTGAGTACTCACGGAGCCAAAACGGACTTCGTATGAGGAAGATACACCTGTTTTACTGAACAGTGCGCAAAACAGATTCCAATCCGAATTCAGGTACGAGATTGATTCTAGATAGATCCGATTTTTTTTCTTCTCTCTTTTTTTTCACGTTTTTTTTTTCTTTTTCTTCTCTCTCTTTTTCTTTTTTTTTCCTTTTTTCTCTTTTTTTTCTCTATCTTCTTTTTTTTTCTTTCCAAGAGAAACTAGATAAGATGCAGATTGGATCAGGCGAAGATGTGAATGACCTCAACTATGATTATGACAATGAACAGTGCGTAGCATATGGTGGAAATTAATAGATGGGATGGTGGACAACGGAAGGGATAATGATGCAGCGGCGGCGTGACTAATGTGAACAGAACTCGAAACTCTAAAGGAACTAGACGCTAAGACCAGCAACTGACACGACGATGCAACCGATAATTCAACTATGCAAGCAATGAATAGAAAATTGCAAAGGCTCAGACTGGCTTGGATAAAGGATGAACAGATCTAACTTTTTTTGTGTGGCTTTTTCTTGGACAATAGGTAAGAAAATAAATCTAATCTAGGAAAACTGGAAATTCTCACCGAGCAACCTGAAAACTAATACCACTTGATAGAGGCGAGGGTGTCCCGATCTTTCGATGAGATGATAACTATCGATTTGGTGGAGACGACTTTGACGATCCGACTACAAACGTGCACGACGTTGCGCCTTAGCAATCGCTAAACCAATCTCCTGAGGTTACTGACGATGCCGGAAGCACGGTCAGCCTGACCACGAAGGTCTATTCCTGCAAGCAATCGAAGAACGAGCAAGAATATGATAAAGCAATCTGAATATTGCAAATATATATGAGGTATTGATAATGGTGGGGATCCGTAAGCGGTCTTGGTCTGGTCGTTGGACACAAACGAAGTACACGAAGTTGCGTTGGCTAACTTTTAACTAAACAAATCCCAAGGAAAAGCTACTAGATGGATCTACTTATATAGGAGCAAGGGGTGGCGTCCAAGGAGGTGGGAGGACGTCCCAAGGCAGCCTAAAACTAAATCTAGGTCGTACAAGGCCAATGGGCCCAAGTGGAGGTGATGTAACACCTTTGGACTTGTAGTTTGACTCGGATTCTGCTGCAGCATCAGATTGTGTTATCCAGAACAAAAATACTTCACACACTTTTGTGTTTTGTCTAATTGCAGGTGTATGGGACATTTGTACAATCCACATATGAAGATAAGGAAGAAAGAGATGTTTATTTGCTGTCCAAAAAGTTCTCTCACGTCACTTTTGGCCCAAGAGAAGATAGAGTCCAAGTCTCTCACGCTCTGGATTCAGATTCGGACTGCACAGACATACCTGACTCAAAACGCACACAAGTTTTTCATACGGACTCCGAATTGGGTGATTCTTTTTTTGTTGGAAACTAGATTTCGTGCACTTTCCAACCCAATTGGAATCACCTTAAAATTCGTCCGGAGCGTAGAGTTGTGGACGAAACAATCTGATGCTGCAGCAGAATCCGAGTCAAACTACAAGTCCAAAGGTGTTACATCACCTCCACTTGGGCCCATTGGCCTTGTACGACCTAGATTTAGTTTTAGGCTGCCTTGGGACGTCCTCCCACCTCCTTGGCCGCCACCCCTTGCTCCTATATAAGTAGATCCATCTAGTAGCTTTTCCTTGGGATTTGTTTAGTTAAAAGTTAGCCATTGCAACTTCGTGTACTTCGTTTGTGTCCAACGACCAGACCAAGACCGCTTCCGGATCCCCACCATTATCAATACTTCATATTTATTTGCAAAATTCAGATTGCTTTATCATATTCTTGCTCGTTCTTCGATTGTTTGCAGGAATAGACCTTCGTGGTCAGGCTGACCGTGCTTCCAGCATCGTCAGTAACCTTAGGAGATTGGTTTAGCGATTGCTAAGGCGCAACGTCGTGCACGTTTATAGTCAGATCGTCAAAGTCGTCTCCACCAAATCGGTAGTATCATCTCATCGAAAGATCGGGACACCAAATCGGTAGTATTGATGAGGACATGACTACCTTGGATATGACCAAAAATATTGCATATATGCATATTTGTCATGTGATTTCTAGTGCAAACTATTCAATAATCTATTTATGTTATCCAGAACAAAAATACTTCACACACTTTTGTGTTTTGTCTAATTGCAGGTGTATGGGACATTTGTACAATCCACATATGAAGATAAGGAAGAAAGAGATGTTTATTTGCTGTCCAAAAAGTTCTCTCACGTCACTTTTGGCCCAAGAGAAGATAGAGTCCAAGTCTCTCACGTTCTGGATTCAGATTCGGACTGCACAGACACACCTGACTCAAAACGCACACAAGTTTTTCATACGGACTCCGAATTGGGTGATTCTTTTTTTGTTGGAAACTAGATTTCGTGCACTTTCCAACCCAATTGGAATCACCTTCAAATTCGTCCGGAGCCTTGAGTTGTGGACGAAACAATCTGATGCTGCAGCAGAATCCGAGTCAAACTACAAGTCCAAAGGTGTTACATCACCTCCACTTGGGTCCATTGGCCTTGTACGACCTAGATTTAGTTTTAGGCTGCCTTGGGACGTCCTCCCACCTCCTTGGCCTCCACCCCTTGCTCCTATATAAGTAGATCCATCTAGTAGCTTTTCCTTGGGATTTGTTTAGTTAAAAGTTAGCCATTGCAACTTCGTGTACTTCGTTTGTGTCCAACGACCAGACCAAGACCGTTTACGGATCCCCACCTTTATCAATACTTCATATATACTCGCAATATTCAGATTGCTTTTATCATATTCTTGCTTGTTCTTCGATTGCTTGCAGGAATAGACCTTCGTGGTCAGGTTGATTGTGCTCCAGCGTGGTCAATAACCTTTCGGAGTTGGTTTAGCGATTGCTAAGGCGCAACGTCGTGCACGTTTGTAGTCGGATCGTCAAAGTCATCTTCACCAAATCGATAGTCATCATCTCATCGAAAGATCGGGACACCCCCGCCTCTATCAAGTGGTATCAGTTTTCAGGTTGCTCGGTGAGATTTTACAGTTTTTCATAGTTTAGATCGCATCTGTCATTCATACCTACAGTCCATGAAAAAGCCATAAAAAAAGTTAGATCTGTTCATCATTTATCCAAGCCAGTCCGAGCCTTTGCAATTTTCTATTCATTGCTTGCATAGTTGAATTATCGGTTGCATCGTCGTGTTAGTTGCTGGTCTTAGTGTCTAGTTCCTTTAGAGTTTCGAGTTCTGTTCACATTAGTCACGCCGCAGCTGCATCATTATCCCTTCCGCTATCCACCATTCCATCCATTAATTTCCACCACGTGCTACGCACTGTTCATTGTCATAATCATAGTTGAGGTCATTCACATCTTCGCCTGATCCAATCTGCATCTTATCTAGTTTTTCTTGGAAAGAGGGAGAAAAAAAAGATAGAGGAAAAAAAGAGAAGAAAAAAAAGAAAAAGAGAGAAGAAAAAGAAAAAAAAGCGTGAGAAAAAAAAAGAGAGAAGAAAAAAAATCGGATCTATCTAGAATCAATCTCGTACCTGAATTCGGATTGGAATCTGTTTTGCGCACTGTTCAGTAAAACAGGTGTATCTTTCTCATACGAAGTCCGTTTTGGCTCCGTTAGTACTCAAATTGAAGCTAGCGACGAGCCGCATCTAAATAGTTGCAGAAGCTTGTTCAATATTTAAGACCTCAAAATCGGCTTCTAAATAGGTCTTTTTGCCCTCTGAAGTTCGTGAACACAGCGTGTTCCAATTTTTTAGGCCAGTTTTTGAATTCTTTGACTCCTCATATCAACTCGGAATTGAGTGATTCTTTTTGCATTGGAAAGCTTGAGTTAGTAGCATTCTTTGAAAGAATTTATCAGAAAATTGTCTCAAACTTTTCAAGAGGAAAGTTGGAGAGAGAGTTGTTGTATATCCTGCTTGGCAGTTGTTTTTCATCATTATCTTCACTGCCGTTGTGATCTTCACTTATATCTTGCTGTCAAGAGCTACTTAGTATCCTTCATTGATGCTAGTTGTGCTACGCCGTGACCTCATTAGTGTTCTAGGCTCGCGTCTCTAGTCCGGTCTAGCCTAGGACCAGCACAGTACCGTCGTTGAGCGTTTATTCAACATTGCATCTTTGAATTGATTATTGCTAATCTTTTGCTACCATATATAGCCAACCCAGCTCCACATATTTCTACACCGTGTATACGTACGCTCCCCTGGCAATCACTTTACTCAATATTCGGAGTTACTTGACACTGCTGGTTGCCGATCACCGCTTGCTGCATGGTAAGAACTTGTAAGACATTGATATTTGCTTTACTGTGAGCGTTTTACCACCACATCCTAGTAGTTATAGGAACATTATTTTTGGGTTTTGTTTCTTGTTCTACTAATCATGACAGGATCCAGAGTCAATTCATGGGCTTTGTCGATCGCGGGAGACGTGCCACCACCTTTGCAAATACCACAACTGTCACGAGAGGTGCACAAACATCCAAATGCACATGATCAGGTTAATGTATCTATACCACCATTTAATGGCCGTTTTAAACCTGCTTTATATATTGAATGGGAGTTCGACATAAAAAATATATTTGCTTCCCATAATTTCAATGAACATAAAAAGGTTAAGGTTGCGGTTGGTTCTTTCACTGGTTATGCTTTGGTTTGGTGGAGTGAATATTGTCGGTTACACCCTGATTATATACCTACTACTTGGGATGATTTAAAACTTGCCATGCGACATACTTTCGTCCCTGCTTATTATACTCGTGACATGATTAAGAAGTTGCAACACTTAAAACAAGGTAGTGAAACTGTAACAAAATATTATGATGATTTACAAACTACCTTGTTGCATTCCTCTTTAGAAGAAAGTGAAGATGATTTTATGGATAGATTTTGGGGAGGATTAAACCGTGATATTCAAGAGATACTAATTCATGAAGAGTGTTATCCTATGGACCATTTGTTTCATCTTGCTTGCAAAGCTGAACAAAAAATAAAACGACGTGTTGGCCACGAGGAGAACAAGCGCACGGTGCACATTCCAAGAGTTGATATGATTGTTCCTTCAATTACTAGGCATACTATGACAACCACATCCGTTGTTGTCAGGACTACATCACCTCCACCATGTGACACATCGCCCCCGAGAGTGGCTACATCATCTGAGTTGATCATAAGAGGTAATGACAAAGGTACTGATCTTCCATCTCTACATAAGAATGATGAATGCCTTGTCAATTTGAATGCACCATCTGATGAGCTACCCACTACTTTGATCACACCACCTATTTTAGAGGACTACGTTGATAATTTGACTTTGCCATGTGATCAAACAACTGAAATACCAACAATTTTGAGTGCACCCATTGAATTAACTATTGATGCAAAAGAACCAATGTTTAATCATTTTGATATGACCTCTAATCTTGGTGATGATTCTGTGTTGAATGACTTATTGCATGTTTGCTTATTTAAGCATGTTGTAGCATGTAAATTTGTTGCAAGTAAGGTTTATTCACCAATGTTGGGATGGTTTAATGATGAACATTGTCAATCTTTTGAAATGAATAAGAGCTTCACTTATATGTGCAAACTGAGTTGCAATATTTTCATGCCTTCTACTTCTTGTGCTAATTTTTTGGCTTTAGATTTTATGAACTATGCAAGTTACTCATCTATTCATGTGTCATATATGCAAAAATCAAGGGAAGTAAAAATGGATGACATATACATATACAACATGTACACCTTGTCTCTTTTGTTAGCCACATTTCAGATTAAGCAACGCCGAGGACGGCTTTATTTTCAAGAAGGGGAGGATGATGAGGACATGACTACCTTGGATATGACCAAAAATATTGCATATATGCATGTTTGTCAGGTGATTTCTAGTGCAAACTATTCAATAATCTATTTATGTTATCCAGAACAAAAATACTTCACACACTTCTGTGTTTTGTCTAATTGCAGGTGTATGGGACATTTGTACAATCCACATATGAAGATAAGGAAGAAAGAGATGTTTATTTTCTGTCCAAAAAGTTCTCTCACGTCACTTTTGGCCCAAGAGAAGATAGAGTCCAAGTCTCTCATGTTCTGGATTCAGATTCGGACTGCACATACATACCTGACTCAAAACGCACACAAGTTTTTCATACGGACTCCGAATTGGGTGATTCTTTTTTTGTTGGAAACTAGATTTCGTGCACTTTCCAACCCAATTGGAATCACCTTCAAATTCGTCCGCGTGTTGAGTTGTGGACGAAACAATCTGATGCTGCAGCAGAATCCGAGTCAAACTACAAGTCCAAAGGTGTTACATCACCTCCACTTGGGCCCATTGGCCTTGTACGACCTAGATTTAGTTTTAGGCTGCCTTGGGACGTCCTCCCACCTCCTTGGCCGCCACCCCTTGCTCCTATATAAGTAGATCCATCTAGTAGCTTTTCCTTGGGATTTGTTTAGTTAAAAGTTAGCCATTGCAACTTCGTGTACTTCGTTTGTGTCCAACGACCAGACCAAGACCGCTTCCGGATCCCCACCATTATCAATACTTCATATATATTCGCAATATTCAGATTGCTTTATCATATTCTTACTCGTTCTTCGATTGCTTGCAGGAATAGACCTTCGTGGTCAGGTTGATCGTGCTCCAGCGTGGTCAATAACCTCTCGGAGTTGGTTTAGCGATTGCTAAGGCGCAACGTCGTGCACGTTTGTAGTCGGATCGTCAAAGTCGTCTCCACCAAATCGATAGTTATCATCTCATCGAAAGATCGGGACACCCCGCCTCTATCAAGTGGTATCAGTTTTCAGGTTGCTCGGTGAGAATTTCCAGTTTTCCTAGATTAGATTTATTTTCTTACCTATTGTCCAAGAAAAAGCCACAAAAAAGAGTTAGATCTATTCATCCTTGGTCCAAGCCAGTCTGAGCCTTTGCAATTTTCTTTTCATTGCTTGCATAGTTGAATTATCGGTTGCATCGTCGTGTCGAGTTGCTGGTCTTAGTGTCTAGTTCGTTTAGAGTTTCGAGTTCTGTTCACATTAGTCACACCACCGCTGCATCATTATCTCTTCCGCTGTCCACCACCCATCCATCAATTTCCACCACGTGCTACCCACCATTCATTGTCATAATAATAGTTGAGATCGTTCACATCTTCACTTGATCCAATCTGCATCTTATCTAGTTTGTTTTGGAAAGAGGGAGAAAAAAAGAGAGAAAAAAAAGGAGAAAAAAGTCAGAGAAAAAAAAGGAGAGAAAGAAAAAAAAGTGTGAGGAAAAAAAAGAGAGAAGAAAAAAAAACAAAAAAATTGTCTCAAACTTTTCAAGAGGAAAGTTGGAGAGAGAGTTGTTGTATATCCTGCTTGGCAGTTGTTTTTCATCATTATCTTCACTGCCGTTGTGATCTTCACTTATATCTTGCTGTCAAGAGCTACTTAGTATCCTTCATTGATGCTAGTTGTGCTACGCCGTGACCTCATTAGTGTTCTAGGCTCGCGTCTCTAGTCCGGTCTAGCCTAGGACCAGCACAGTACCGTCGTTGAGCGTTTATTCAACATTGCATCTTTGAATTGATTATTGCTAATCTTTTGCTACCATATATAGCCAACCCAGCTCCACATATTTCTACACCGTGTATACGTACGCTCCCCTGGCAATCGCTTTACTCAATATTCGGAGTTACTTGACACCGCTGGTTGCCGATCACCGCCTGCTGCATGGTAAGAACTTGTAAGACATTGATATTTGCTTTACTGTGAGCGTTTTACCACCACATCCTAGTAGTTATAGGAACACTATTTTTGGGTTTTGTTTCTTGTTCTACTAATCATGACAGGATCCAGAGTCAATTCATGGGCTTTGTCGATCGCGGGAGACGTGCCACCACCTTTGCAAATACCACAACCGTCACGAGAGGTGCACAAACATCCAAATGCACATGATCAGGTTAATGTATCTATACCACCATTTAATGGCCGTTTTAAACCTGCTTTATATATTGAATGGGAGTTCGACATAAAAAATATATTTGCTTCCCATAATTTCAATGAACATAAAAAGGTTAAGGTTGCGGTTGGTTCTTTCACTGGTTATGCTTTGGTTTGGTGGAGTGAATATTGTCGGTTACACCCTGATTATATACCTACTACTTGGGATGATTTGAAACTTGCCATGCGACATACTTTCGTCCTTGCTTATTATACTCGTGACATGATTAAGAAATTGCAACACTTAAAACAAGGTAGTGAAACTGTAACAAAATATTATGATGATTTACAAACTACCTTGTTGCATTCTTCTTTAGAAGAAAGTGAAGATGATTTTTTGGATAGATTTTGGGGAGGATTAAACCATGATATTCAAGAGATACTAATTCATGAAGAGTGTTATCCTATGGACCATTTGTTTCATCTTGCTTGCAAAGCTGAACAGGAAATAAAACGACATGTTGGCCACGAGGAGAACAAGCGCACGGTGCACATTCCAAGAGTTGATATGATTGTTCCTTCAACTACTAGGCATACTATGACAACCACATCCGTTGTTGTCAGGACTACATCACCTCCACCATGTGACACATCGCCCCCGAGAGTGGCTACATCATCTGAGTTGATCATAAGAGGTAATGACAAAGGTACTGATCTTCCATCTCTACATGAGAATGATGAATGCCTTGTCAATTTGAATGCACCATCTGATGAGGTACCCACTACTTTGATCACACCACCTATTTTAGAGGACTACGTTGATAATTTAACTTTGCCATGTGATCAAACAACTGAAATACCAACAATTTTGAGTGCACCCATTGAATTAACTATTGATGCAAAAGAACCAATGTTTAATCATTTTGATATGACCTCTAATCTTGGTGATGATTCTGTGTTGAATGACTTATTGCATGTTTGCTTATTTAAGCATGTTGTAGCATGTAAATCTGATGCAAGTACGGTTTATTCACCAATGTTGGGATGGTTTAATGATGAACATTGTCAATCTTTTGAAATGAATAAGAGCTTCACTTATATGTGCAAACTGAGTTGCAATATTTTCATGCCTTCTACTTCTTGTGCTAATTTTTTGGCTTTAGATTTTATGAACTATGCAAGTTACTCATCTATTCAAGTGTCATATATGCAAAAATCAAGGGAAGTAAAAATGGATGACATATACATATACAACATGTACACCTTGTCTCTTTTGTTAGCCACATTTCAGATTAAGCAACGCCGAGGACGGCTATATTTTCAAGAAGGGGAGGATGATGAGGACATGACTACCTTGGATATGACCAAAAATATTGCATATATGCATATTTGTCAGGTGATTTCTAGTGCAAACTATTCAATAATCTATTTATGTTATCCAGAACAAAAATACTTCACACACTTTTGTGTTTTGTCTAATTGCAGGTGTATGGGACATTTGTACAATCCACATATGAAGATAAGGAAGAAAGAGATGTTTATTTGCTGTCCAAAAAGTTCTCTCACGTCACTTTTGGCCCAAGAGAAGATAGAGTCCAAGTCTCTCACGTTCTGGATTCAGATTCGGACTGCACAGACACACCTGACTCAAAACGCACACAAGTTTTTCATACGGACTCCAAATTGGGTGATTCTTTTTTTGTTGGAAACTAGATTTCGTGCACTTTCTAACCCAATTGGAATCACCTTCAAATTCGTCCGGAGACTTGAGTTGTGGACGAAACAATCTGATGCTGCAGCAGAATCCGAGTCAAACTACAAGTCCAAAGGTGTTACATCACCTCCACTTGGGCCCATTGGCCTTGTACGACCTAGATTTAGTTTTAGGCTGCCTTGGGACGTCCTCCCACCTCCTTGGCCTCCACCCCTTGCTCCTATATAAGTAGATCCATCTAGTAGCTTCTCCTTGGGATTTGTTTAGTTAAAAGTTAGCCATTGCAACTTCGTGTACTTCGTTTGTGTCCAACGACCAGACCAAGACCGTTTACAGATCCCCACCTTTATCAATACTTCATATATACTCGCAATATTCAGATTGCTTTTATCATATTCTTGCTTGTTCTTCGATTGCTTGCAGGAATAGACCTTCGTGGTCAGGTTGATTGTGCTCCAGCGTGGTCAATAACCTTTCGGAGTTGGTTTAGCGATTGCTAAGGCGCAACGTCGTGCACGTTTGTAGTCGGATCGTCAAAGTCATCTTCACCAAATCGATAGTTATCATCTCATCGAAAGATCGGGACACCCCCGCCTCTATCTCATGGCATATGTGGTAGACCAAGCATAAGTCATGCATGCAAACCTGGATCACTGTGGTGTACTCAACATCTAGCCCAGCGACCCACTCATCATCTGAGTTTTCAAACATGCGTCTGAAGCGAGAAAGGCATCCTTTCACCATCGCGGAAGAATGGGTGTAGATGATGTCGAACTCATCACCGGTGATTGTTCTAACCTTGTACTCACCACCGATCATGGAGATTTGGGACGCCATGGATTTGGGAGGAGGGTTAGGATTAGTGGAACTGTCGTAATGTGAAAAGGACGGTACGACTAGGAGCGAACCGCCATAGTATTAAAGGACGTGCAGGGACAAGTAGGAGCGAACTGCCAGCATGCGAACGGCAGGGTAGTGGCTTTCCATTCTACCATGATACGGGCTCCCGAGAGCCCTTGGATCTGAGATCGTATGGTTGCATGGCGTGATTCTAGACCGATGGGTGAATATCCTATCCTGGAGGGTTATTCTGCAAATTTTCAGCAACTTAGCATGCGACCATTTTGATCTCAGATCCAAGGGCTGCCAGCAGCCCGTATCATGGTCGTGCCTACCACGACCGTCGCATTGCACGCGCAGTCGCGCCCTTGGAGATTTAACACGGTTTGTTAGGCTATCTGATGTTGGCATGTCATACATAGTCATCACTTAGTCACTCATACGGTAAGCTATAAGGTTGGCTATAAGTGTATTTATTTTTTTTACTTCTCTCTATCTCTTTCTTCGTACTCCCTCCGTCCCATAATATAAGAACATTCTTATATTATGGGACACAGGGAGTACTATTATTTATTGCATTTGCCAAGGAGCAACCTCTTCCAATGAAATGGTGTGCTTATTAGTTTTTTGTTGCTAAGTTTGCTTCATTTAATTTGCTATAGACTCAAAATTGTCTTTTCACCTAGGTACACGCGCTTAGCACCGTTTCTTCCTTGGGTCACCAAACTAGTCTCTCTCTTCTTGATTAACTTGCCACATCAGACTTTATGCCTATGTGTAAAGCTTAGCACCTGTAGGAGCAAGTAAGTACAATAGTGCGCTTTACATGGCATTTTTGCATATGTGGAGGAAAGAGAGGCAAGGAAAAAGCGGAGAAGTGGGCTCTCATGCAAGAGCCAATCTCTAGTACATGGTGGAGCATTGGGAGAGGTACCTGTATGGAGGTGGTCAGGAATCGGGAGACTCACGCCATTCATAGCGCCGTAGTTAAAATGATAATGGCAAGTCAAATCACGGGGCCCCACCTGTCCAGCAGTAACTCGCTGTCAAATCACACAGCCCTACATTTGTAGCAGCCTAGTCCCTCATCTTATCGCATCTCTGTCAAACCGACTAGGCAGAACTGCCCCGCCTACCGCACAGGAAAAGCCCCGCCCTCGACTTTTAAATACAGCTACATCCACTTGAGAATCCAAAGATATACTTTTTGTGACCATTGATACGCCAATGATATACTTTAAATACTCATATTTAGTTAGTCAAATGGATGACCTAGAACTACGTGCACGCCCTATAAACCGAGACGCCTAAAAATAAAAACCGAGATGGAGAGGGTAGTTCGGCACATATCTTTTTAGATCAATATAGTCGGGATTCACCAAGGAGCAAAACCAAGTGGTAGGCTGCTCCTGTCGTGTTGGCGTAGCACTCAAGCAGGGTCAGTCCGCACACGAAATGGAGACACACTTAACAGGACCCCTTTGGCTGACATGTGGCTCATCCACCGTCTTGTTCCACGTGCGATGCACCAAATTACAGTTCGGAGTAGCGGTTGGAATTGGAGGCACCCCGGTCGTAATGTCATAGTAGTAGAAAATGAGCGATGAGGGATCAAATCACAAAGCCCCACCTTTCCCGCATTAAGCTGGACGGACGAAGCAACCATCATTTCACTCTAGGGCGCAACAACATAAAGAAAAGGGAAAACAATGATGTGTGCAGCAGCTACCTAGGGCACCCTAGGGTAGGGGTCTCCACTATAGATCCTTTTTTAAAGCGCCTCCACTACAAATCGGCTTCTCCCTCGTCCTCTTGAAGAAAACCGATGATGAGTGCGGCGGTAGGGTTTGTAGGAGTACTACGGCCTGCGCGGCCACGTCGTAGTAAACGGGTTCGAGTTGACGCCTTAAATATGTGTGGGCCGCTTGGTTTTACGGGAACGAGGCACCATTTTGGGTTCGGGGACCAGTGGAGTATAGTATTCGTACAAAAAATTGTGGACGTAGGTTTGACCGAAAGACAATGATGCATGGGCCCATCATTTTGATATACCCAGGGCCGCGTGAAATTTGCTACTCTACTCAAAACTAGTAAGGTACACATGCATTGAACGCATGAGATTTCGAAACCAAATTATGAATAAATACACACTATAGCATGTAAAGCTTTGAGTCATATATGCATGATGTAGATGTTCGTTTAGTTCTTATAGTTCATCTCATTCAAAATCAATTAGTTTTATAAAAATGATAAGATTCATGGGGTTGTGCATTATAAAGCATAAAGTAAAAAACAAATAATTGCAATTCATTTAGAAAAAATAATCAATTATGATACAGAAGATTCTAGAACAAAGGGGAAGTGCTTGTGTTTTGAGGTTTGTGCATTATGCTTAAGTTCAACCATGGAGTCTTCTAAATTGTACATGTGACAAATCTAGTGGAATGTTGATGATATCCAACGGCCAGTAGTGCTCGGATTTGCCATCTCTGCACTGTCGGATTAGCTTCATCCAGCGACCATCTTTCAAAGTTATTGGCACACTATATAGTTCTTGTGCCATAGTTGCATGTTTTGGAAAAAAGCTACTAGTGGGTTGTACTATCTATTTAGGAATAGAAGATGTATACATGGAAGTTGTAGGGAAAGAGATGACATGGAGCATCTCAATTCCTATGATTAGGGATTGGAAAAGAGGTGTCATTTGGTTCACATCATAGGAACTTTTCTATTGAATCTAGAGATGACATCTATCTCAATTCCTATGAGGAGGGATTAGAAAAGAGATGTAATTTGGTTCATATCATAGGAACTTTTCTATTGAATATACGCTAATGTTTATTTTCCTTTAAAATTAAGGGAGTACATGAATCCATTCATATGAACCAAGTGGCTCTAAAGCTATAGAAATGATATCATGTTTATTTCCTTTGAAATGTGGAGTATATGAAGCTATTCCTATGAACCAATTGGCTCTAAAGGAAAAATCCTATAAAATCATATCATATAGAGTTCCTATGATATTCCTCGACACTAAAGGATGGTTGAAATTGCTGCGGGTGATACGATGGTCTTTCTTTGTAGACTCCTCACCCATCTTTATAGTTACCTCTCGAAGATGAATGAAATGATATATACAGGGTACTCTACATGTGCAATTTGGTACACGAAAACTCGGTAAAAGTTTGTGAGGTTTGAATTTTCAATAAAGCTATATGCACTGCATTTCGGAACAGAGGGAGCATACGGCAGTTGCTAACACTCACGTGGAAGATTTATGTGTAGGAGGAGTGGCTGTTTTGTTAAATGACATGGCAAAACTGACACTATCGGATGCCGATCTAACGGTTCTTACGGTGTTCGTCAGGAAAAGGCTTGTGGCGAACATTTTTTGGATAATGATTTATGGGCACATGCATTGCATTGATATGTGCCCCCTCTCTCTCATGCACACGCACCCTCACGAGTCATGACTCTCCCGAGTCCTCTCGCAGACTCGCACGTCGCACCCACCGCCTGTCTGCAGGTAGACGTCACACACATATGTGCTCTTCACACCCCCCTCAGAACTTCTAAAAAACAAAAGATGTCGCACACATTTTGTTTTAGCTCACACGTCACACACTTATACTATTACTCTTGCGGCGAACGTTCTTTGGGCATAGTATATTGTACTCTCACGAAGAGAAGCGGTGCACGCACGCACTAGTTCTCTCACACCCACTCGCGCGTACACGTAGGAGCGCATTTTTTGAAGCTGGTACAAAAAAATCACTCCACTATATATATAAGCAGGAGCCTTAGCGCTTGCTTTACTAGGGTTCCTCTTGTTCACTCTCTCATGCTCTCCAGATCTAAGCAAGACATAGGTGGCCACACTCTCTCTCAGCTCACGGCTGGTCACAAATCCGGCCGGACAACCTCGACCGGGGCAGGGTTGTAGGTGCATCGTTCACGCTGTCGTCATCGGCGAGGGAGGAGACCAACGGCTGCCAGCGTGTCCCGATCGGCGGCCATGTCGTTCTCTCCGAGAGAGCGCCGGCTCGGGAGGGCCTCCGACCCCATCTTCCTCCCGGTGGTATTGTGGCCAAGATGCGGCCTCCTGCCGCCGTCTTTTCCACATGTCGTCGACCCTCGGGTATATATTCCTTCAAAATGGAACACCTGCCTTGCTGTACTGCCCCAGCTCCCTTCGTGTGGATCTTTTTCTACTTCCGTCCACTGTTCCAAAGCCACATAGACTTTTACTATTATTAGAGGTAAAGCTAGTTCATACAGTCGACTCTAAGCATTGGTTCAAACAAGGAAGAAAGTGGGAAAGTTGTAGCATGAATCTAGGACTTTGTTGTAAGAGGAAACGGGGGAAAGTAGTAGATACTGGCTACCCAACTGGTCTCTTGGTTGAAAAGACGAAGAAAGCATGGTGGATGGCGAAGGGTGGGGGAAGTGGACCTATCTCTTGGTTGAAAAAGGAAAGAAAGTGACGGGTGTTGGGGGACAACGCAAATGAGAATGAGCAGGTCTAGATTTCCTGTGCTCACATAGGAAAATGTCGCCGAGGAGATAAAAAATGGGACAAATGCAGACATGCTGCCTGAGTTTTTGCCACTCTCGGCAGCCACATTTGCCTCACCAATTTATGCCCCTGCTGTCCCTACGCCCATATCGCTACCGTTAATGTAAAATCACATGAAGCATTAAGCAATGCCACCTAATGTCACTATAAGTAATGGTCTAGTGCCGTCGATAAATTGAAGCAATGCCACCATCATTTTATGAAGTGCTTCCGTCTTGCTTTATTTCCCATGAATTGTGTTTTTGCAGTTACACTTAAATCTCACACCGCTAACATTGCTTCATCCCAGAGGAATTGCACAAATTTGATTGCACATTTACTGACCATGTGCTACTCTCATGACAGTAATACTAATGCTATTGTTCTACATGTTAATCTAGTGGCATTGTTGATGTGATGTGATGCTACTTACTTAAGGACTCTTCATACTATCAATCTAGTGCCAATTATAACACAAAAGATGTTGCTGTTAATCATACACCACTGCAAATATCTGTCACTGTTTAAATAATTTTATTTTGTATTTGCGCAAAGAGGGATGTCTGTCTCCATATCGTTTCGGGATGTCTATCTCCGTATTGTTTCTATCCACGCATTCAAAAGCACACACCTCAGTTTTAGTGCACTGCGCAAAATGAGATGGCTATCCCTCGTTGCCGTCGTCTAACCTCCCGTCTTCAAGGTATTCCTACATTGGTAGTAACTAAGGTAGAATGACCAACGCAATCTAAAAGAAGTTGATTCGTACGTTTTACTTCCTGATTGCAGTGCAAGGACGAGCAAAAACAACTGCAGCCTAGTCCGGAATGCACTTTCTACCAGTTCATCCATGGACCAAGGACTAGCTGGCACGGCTACACGGCGGTTTTTTGGACAGGTGCGCGGACAAGAGGCATTGTGGTTTGCTTATTTCTGCAAATAGAGGTGCTTAAATTTAGTGGAATGCACAAAAATTTCACCTGGTTAGTACACTGCATGGTTTAGTTCAGCATTCCAGCTGAGACCACAATTATAATTGGTTATTCTGGAATGAGAGAACCTAACCTTGGATGGTGGCAACAAGAAAAAACCAGAGTGAACTCCAGGAAATTTAAGCCTACCAGGAGGCCCTTTGCTCAGAGAAGCCTTGCTTGTTTTTTCCTGATTTGTAAACCTTCTCACAACTTGTCTTTTGCTGTGAACTAGTATATGTTTGTTATGTTCTATGAATCATTGAGATGTATAAAATTGCTTAACTTATGCTTTTCAAGTTTTTTATTAAGACGAGTTTAATGTGAGTGTTCCACATGAGTGCTGGACTAGCGTGTGAACGTTTGGAATTTATTACATTGTGGCCTCGGTTAACTGCATGAACCACTATAATAAGATACATAGTTGCTTATATGTCACACAGCAGATTGTTGATTGTTAGCTGGTCGATAGCCTAGTGTTGAAGTGAGCTAAGACAATGTGCCGTGTTTGCACAACTGCTTACAAGTAAGGTAGCACCAAAAGTGTTTACAAGTACTTATGTATACGTCGGTGCATAGTTCTCGAACGAGTGCTCTATTTCATCAAAACACACACTGCTCATATGATAAACCGTGACAACTTATGTCTTACCATGCCATATTCATGAAAAAACTAGCGAGGACGCACCTGTTTCGGCAACAATTACGATGGTTCTCACATGATTCACGGGCACACAAAAGTAGCAGCAGTTCCCATAGACGGATTCAAACAGAGTACTAGCCCCAGAGGGGTCGATAACAGGAAAGGTTCGTATAATTAGACACAATCCAAACTATTATTAAACACTAGCTGGGGCAACTATTTCATGCCTCTATCTAATTTGGGCTGGACACAAGACGGACCTTGCCATGAACATCATCGAGGACGTCCCGCATCAGCTCAATCTTGTGAACCTTCACGAAGACAACCTTGTGGCCTTGCCACTGATAAACTTGTTTGTGGAGGCATGCCACGTCATCTTCCTGCGTAAGCTTGACAAGAACAGTATGCCTCACAAACGAACGAGTACCTTTGAACTTCTTGTGCTTCAGTACACCCTGGACAACACGCCTGACAACAGTGAGGCTGGAATACAACTCTTCATTGGTATAACCACAAATGGCTTCCAGGATCCAACAACCTAAGAACTCTGTTTTCCCAGTGTGTATATTCAGGTCATCTGCCTCATAGCGAGTGACATGTACAACCACACAATCCTTGTCTGCATCAGGGCCCTAATTGAAACAAAAACAAATTCTGAGTTACTTTTCACTATAAGAAACACAAGTTATTTAAACCACTATGTATAGCATGGCATCGACACTAATAAAATTTTGTATTATTAATCACCACATACTTAGATGAAAAACCACAATCGAGATCGGCAAAGAAGAAAATCACCTTGGGCAGCTTAGCGGGGGGGGGGGGACACATCCTTGAAGTGGGAAAACTGCTCCTGCAGTGCCACGGGGGCTGTAACCTCAAACGGGGAGTTGACCATCATAGTAGTGGCTGTGAGCGTATCTGGGGTCGACTCGGTGGCTGCCTCCATCTTCTTGGAGCTCTCTGTCTCGTGGGGATTAGCCTCCCGCGTCTGCACCAATATCGGCAGATCTTTGCCTGGTTCTCCTTCGTCTATCATGAAACTAACAAATACTAGGAGACCACTGAAAGGAAAACACAATCGCAATGACAATGAAACAAAAAAGAGAGTGAGGATCAGTTACTTCTTTGCAAAACTTCTTTTTTTTCTCTGAACAAAAATATACCAACATCAGGGATCCGCTTACCTTCCCTTCATTGGGAGAAAAGAACAGTGGCAGATGTGAGTGTTGCCTTTCTTGAAGATGGTGAGGGAGAAGGGGATTCAGCAAAGAGTGAAATGATGGTTGCTTCGTCCGTCAAACTTAGACTGCGGGGAGGTGGGGTTTTGTGATACGATGGCTCGTTACTGCCGCGCTACGACCAGGGTGACTCTCCGCCTGCATATTGCCTTCTAATTTGGTGGATGGCATTTGGGCCCATGCGCTGCATGGCCCGCATGTCGTTGAACAAAAGTATAACAACATTCAGTAGAGGGAGACGTTTCAATGTCCTAGGAGGAGCCAGAAGCGGTAGAGTGTCTCCACTGTACTAGTAGTAATCGTTTTTATGGGTAGCTGTAGAGTGTATCCACTGTACTAGTAGTAATTGTTTCTCTCGGCCCAAGACAAAACATCCCATCCACACTAGTAAATAGTGAAATCAATTCAAAACCGCATATATTTACTGAATGAGAGGCGCTACCCACACCCAGGCACCCAGCACACCACCCCCCAAAAAAACCTGGATGCTCTTCTTCCTCCTCACTCCCACGCACCTCACGTTAGCTCACTCCACTTGTAGCCCCAAATTCCTCACCTCACTCCTACAGAAAACCCCAGCTCCCCTTCTTCCTCACTCCTACAGAAAACCCCCAGCTCCCCTTCTTCTGCACTCGCACTACAACTAGCCTCGTCATTCGTTACTCTGCTCAAATCCGTTAGCGCGACATGATGCCCTCGTGGAAAATGGAGTCGGCTGACCCCCAGCACCAAGAAGATGAGGCTCCCGCCAGCGGCGACGCCTGTTGTAGATCCCGCACCCGGAAGGGCAGGGAGAAGCGGCGACCCTGCCCCCACCGGATCCCAGGAACCCGTAGAATCTCGGGTGGACCGCATCAGCAATCTCGGGGATGCCATCCTTGGGGAGATCATATCGCTTCTCCCCACCAAGGATTGCTACCGCACCCAAGTCCTCTCAATTCGGTGGCGCCCTCTATGGTGCAACATGCCCCTTAATCTAGACTATCGTCAGCTATCTCTCTTCAATGATTTTGAAATCCCCAGAGCCATCATCTCCTCCCACGAGGGCACCGTTCAAAGCCTCTGCATCCTGTCATGCTACCTGAGAAACCATACCATGCCCTGCACGGTGGACGTCTGGCTGAAATCCCCTGAATTCACAGAACTACAGCTGCTTGAGTTCTACTATTCCCCTGTAAATCACATACCGCATACCGAACGCCATGAACTTGTGCCCTCAGCACCGATGTCCATCTCATGGTTTTTTCCTCTCTCCACACCGCCAGCTTTGCGCTGTGCTACCTACCAGACAATCTGGTACTAAACCTTTGACTCCCATTTCTGAAGAAACTTTCACTTGTGCGGGTTCGTATATCGGAGGCCTCATTTCACATCATCATCATCCACTCTAGTTGCCCTGCCCTGGAGTGCTTGGTGCTTGTTTTCACAGTTAGAATCGGTTGTCTCCAAATAAAGTCGCCTAACCTTGTAAGAATTGGAATTTCTTTTGACGGAAGGCAGCTCATCATCCAAGATGCCCCTTCACTTCAAAGGTTGATCCTTGATTCTAGTTATTCACCGTTGCAAATAACCGTCCTCTCTGCACCTAAACTGGAGACCTTGGGTGTAATACATGATCTCTGTGCTCATTTCAATATGGTGTTTGGCTCCACAGTTCTTCAGGTACTTTATATTATCATCTACACTTGTAACCATAAGCTGCATTTTAAATTTATGCGCATAAGTTATATATCATCTTGGAGTACACATTTTGTACTAATATTATGTTCTATGATCAATGAAGAGTTTCTCCATGGATGGCCTATCAACGGTGCTGGATTATGTCAAGATCTTATATATTCAAATGAATAGTTTTGATCTGAACAAGATTATTGGCTTGCTACAATGCTTTCTATGTCTAGAGAAGTTGTATATAAAGGTGATAATTTCACGCACATTGGAAGCCCGCATATAGTGTACTAGAATAAACCGTTCAGCTGTTTCTCTTTCGACACTCTTCTTTTAGACCTTAATTGTTTTCAATCTTCATGTCTGTTTAGGCAACAGGACGGGGTAAGAAATTTATAACCAATCTGTGGATTCGTAAGCATCGGGATTTTCTCACTTCTCATGAGATTCGATTGAAGACAATAACGCTAGAACGATATGTAGCCAATCCTGCAAACAATAGATTTGTCACATTCTTCCTGCTGAATGCAAGGTTACTATTGTCCATCATGCTTAAGTTTATCAACAACATGGTTTTGACGGATGGGTATGTCGAAGAGCAAAAAAAGGATTTTTAGGTGGGCAAAAGAGCTTCTAGACGTGTCGGGCTTCTATTTACAACATATTGTGGTCATAATCTAGTAAATTTTACGACCCAGGATGTTCATTCTATGGACCTGACTGATCCATTTGACCGTGACTGCCGAAAACAGTGCTGGAGTTAGATGTTGTTGCCCTTTTCAACCTAGTTTTTTTTTGGAAACCTGATGAACAATTAACCCTCGTGCTTTTGTACAGTTTGTAAGCTGGAGTTAGATGTTCCTGCCCTTTTCAACTCGGCTGTGACTATCATATTTACTTTGAAACAAGGCAAATGGCTTGCCATTCGTTTAATTTAGAGTGAAATATTGTAACAAATTCCAACCAAGGGAAATAACATCACTCTCGCCGGCTGCTTGAGCTCACTGTGCATTAAAGAAGCCAAGTGATTAGCCCCCACCAGCACCCACAAACTTATTTCGAACTAGCACATCAAATGGGCTGTAAATTTTCATAGGAAATGCTACATGACCGTGACAGATTTGTATTCTGACATTTGGGACCCGCGAGGAAATAGCCTATCCAAGGTGGTGTCGACTTACTAGCCAGTCAACAAACGTTTCTGCCTACCAGCCGTTCGATTCACATCCAACATCTGTCGTGTATCTTCTATCTCTTGTCTTGTTCCTCCAGCCGCCCAAACCAAACCACCCCGTCGGCTCCGCCTGCTCCCGCCTCCCATGGCTGGCTGCGCCTCCGCCGCCCAACCGTACGTACCCTCCAACGTTGGCTAGTCCCTCCCTCTATTCCCCCACACGTCCTGTTATTCTCCGGCGACGTCAGCCCCAACATGCACCCGCACCCAAACCAGTCAACCCTCGTACTCCCCTCCGCCTGCGACTGGACTAGCGCATCTTCCACGTCTCCTGTTTGTTTCGTCCGAGGCCTCACCGTCGTCCTCTGTCTTGCGGCCTTGGTTCGCTCGCCGTGCGCAGTGCACCGCCCTCTTGCATTGTCAACATCATCAACAACCGAGAGGAACAAGGAGATGACTCTATGTGGAGAGGATGACAGTAGGGACCCACCAGCGTCATGGCAGTACGCAAGCAAGTGCCTCTATATATACAAGCCCTAAAATATGGTTCCTCCTAATGGTTGGACATCTGGGGCTCACGCCATTGTCAACGTAGTCAATAAACAAGAGAATTGCACTACGAGCGGCTGACACCAGGGACCCAGCAGGTCGAGCAGTTTTTTTTTTGAGGAACAAGCAGTTGTTATTTATACTAGTTTTAGCGACGGAATAGGGTAACAATAGGGCTGTGCGGGGGCTGTGGCCCGTCTAGCCACGGTTTTATTTATGATTACCACATCATGAGCCCAGTTGTGTTTTTTTCTTGCTGAAAATGGCTAGCCCATTTCTATTTTTTTAAGAAATACCCAAACAAGGCCTACTTGCTTTATCGGCCCTGCTGGGCTGTAAATCTTTCAAGACAAGGAGAGTTTCATTTGGTTTTCCCAGAAATGGGCTGTTCATTTTTAAAACACATCAAACCGGGAATTAGTTTCAATTTTTTTCATTACAAGATTTTAAATTCCATTGATTTTTATGCCTGGACAATTATTTAGATTTTATATTTATATAAATTATTTTTCAAAATAGTTTGAATGTGAATCGATATTTCTGGATTAAAAACAGTTCACCGCACCGAAATATGCAAAATTTCGTATACTTTTTGACCGTGGCCACAATATGGGGTGTAATGCTAACAAAAAGAAGATGGGCTCCAAAAAAATTCTTAAGAATTAACAAATGGGTTGTACATTATTAGAAATAATGGCAGATGGGTTGTATGCTGTTGTCCACAAATTTGAGGCTGACTTGTGCACCTACTACAGGTTGACGTGTATGCTTTCATAAAAAAAAGGTTGACGCACACGCAACGCCCTGTTAACTTAGTCAACACACGAGAGCAGTGACTGTTGGATGTCCATCCAGCGGCTGTCGTGCTTCTTCAATCTCTACTCCTCATGCTCCAGCCGCTCAAACAAGCGCCGGCGGGACTGCCTGGTCTCTCCTCCCGCGGCCGGCTATGTTGCCACGCAGGCCTCACGGCCCCACCGTACTCCCATCGCTAGCCTAGCCATCCCTCTACTCACCCACACCTGTTGTTATTCTCCGGGGATGGCAGACGAACCAGTAAACCCTCGTACTCCTCCGCATGGGAAACAACTACCGAGTATTCCATGGCTCTGTGTCGTTCCCTTCCTTGGCCTCGCCGTCGTCCACTGCCCTGGTGCTCTCGGCGAGGCCTGGTCAATGTGATACTCTACGTGGAGAGGCTGATAGTTGGGTCCACGGCCGCACGCAAGGAAATGCCTCCTTATTACGCGCAAAATAATGATTCCTCCACCTAACAGCTAGGACCCACTGGAAGGGCCTCTGTATTTCGCAAAAAAAATGTTCCCCCCGCTGACAGGTCGGACCCACCAGCTATATATTCGCACGCAAGGAAGTGCCTCCTTATTACGCCCAAAAAATGAATACCCCCCTACAAGCTGGGACCCACCATATTGTTGGGCTGACTTGTGGGCCTACTAAGTTGACGGCTTTGTCAACTTAGTCAATACTCCAGTGACCGTATGATGTCCATCCAACGGCCATAGTGCTTCTTCAACCTCTGGTCTTCTTGCTCCAGCCGTCCAAATAGCATCGGTCGAGCCACCTGCTCCTGCCTCCTGTGGCCGGCTGTGCTACCGCGGAGGCCTCACCGCCCCCATACTACTCCCACCACTGGCCAGGCCATCCCTCCACTCACCCACACCCCCTGTTATTCTGTGGCCACGGTAGCCTCACACCGCAGCCAAACCAGTGAACCCTCGTACTCCTCTCTGTGTGGGCATCCACTGCCGCGTCTTTGATGAGGACATAAATACAATTGTTACACCCACAACCCCTGCTGCTATACATACTGGACCAATTACTAGAGCTCGTGCACGCCAACTAAATTACCAGGTACTTTCGTTTCTTGGTAATGATTCTAATGTTCATGAGAATATGATGCTGCCTAAATTGGATACATTTGTTTTGCTTACAAATGAAGGGCCTAGCTTGGAGAAGGATGAACATTGGAGCAAGAACAAGCATGGAGATGATGGCATGCGCAAGGGGAACAAGAACGGAGTTACAAGTGATGATTTCAGGACTTTGAAGCCACCATAATGGGTGCATGAAGCCTTGGACGAAATATACAAGATGCCACTTCATAAATTTCGTCCCGAGGCTATTTTAGGTGCTGCGTCACCTTATTATTGGGCCAGGCCCATGTAATTTCGAAATACATAAGTATAGGCTATTTTTAGAGTCCGTATGTGTGGGGAAACAAGAGATAGGGTTGATTTCGGACCCCTCCACCAAGGGCCACGAAATTCCCCCCTCTTCCTCCATATATACAGCCCTTAGGGCATCGTTTAGACTTTGGGTTTTGTTTAGATTAAAAGTTCGCCATAGCTGCAACTTCGTGTACTTTGTTTGTGTTCAACGACCAGACAAAGGCGTCACAGAACCCCACCTTGATCAGTAAAGCTTTCATCTTATATTCGCAATATCCAGATTGCAATCTTAGTTTCTTGCTTGTTCTTCGTTTGCTCGCAGGAAACAGACCCTCGTGGTCAGGTTGATCGTGCTTCGGCGTGGTCAATAACCTCTCGGAGTTGGTTTAGCGATTGCTAAGGCGCGACGTCCTCGCACGTTCGTAGTCGGATCGTCAAAGTCGACTTCCACCAAAGCGATATCCATCATCTCATCGAAAGACGGGACACCTTTGCCTCTATCACCAAGATTAGAGGTCATATCAAAATGATTAAACATTGGTTCTTTTGCATCAATAGTTAATTCAATGGGTGCACTCAAAATTGTTGGTATTTCAGTTGTTTGATCACATGGCAAAGTCAAATTATCAACGTAGTCCTCTAAAATAGGTGGTGTGATCAAAGTAGTGGGTAGCTCATCAGATGGTGCATTCAAATTGATAAGGCATTCATCATTCTCATGTAGAGATGGAAGATCAGTACCTGTGTCTGATAGAGGCAAAGGTGTCCCGTCTTTCGATGAGATGGTGGATTTCGCTTTGGTGGAAGTCGACTTTGACGATCCGACTACGAACGTGCGAGGACGTCGCGCCTTAGCAATCGCTAAACCAACTCCGAGAGGTTATTGACCACGCCGGAGCACGATCAACCTGACCACGAGGGTCTGTTTCCTGCGAGCAAACGAAGAACAAGCAAGAAACTAAGATTGCAATCTGGATATTGCGAATATAAGATGAAAGCTTTATTGATCAAGGTGGGGTTCTGTGACGCCTTTGTCTGGTCGTTGAACACAAACGAAGTACGCGAAGTTGCAGCTATGGCGAACTTTTAATCTAAACAAAACCCAAAGTCTAAACGATGCCCTAAGGGCTGTATATATGGAGGAAGAGGGGGGAATTTCGTGGCCCTCGGTGGAGGGGTCCGAAATCAACCCTATCTCTTGTTTCCCCACACATACGGACTCTAAAAATAGCCTATACTTATGTATTTCGAAATTACATGGGCCTGGCCCAATAATAAGGTGACGCAGCACCTAAAATAGCCTCGGGACGAAATTTATGAAGTGGCATCTTGTATATTTCGTCCAAGGCTTCATGCACCCATTATGGTGGCTTCAAAGTCCTTAAATCATCACTTGTAACTCCGTTCTTGTTCCCCTTGCGCATGCCATCATCTCCATGCTTGTTCTTGCTCCAATGTTCATCCTTCTCCAAGCTAGGCCCTTCATTTGTAAGCAAAACAAATGTATCCAATTTAGGCAGCATCATATTCTCATGAACATTAGAATCATTACCAAGAAACGAAAGTACCTGGTAATTTAGTTGGCGTGCACGAGCTCTAGTAATTGGTCCAGTATGTATAGCAGCAGGGGCTGTGGGTGTAACAATTGTATTGATGTCCTCATCAAAAACATTGAGCGTATGAATGCTAAATATAAACTTGCTGGAGATAAGGGTAGAAAACATGTTGTGTTTGCACCTGGAGATCTTGTTTGGTTACATTTGCGTAAGGATAGATTTCCTGATTTGCGCAAATCAAAGTTAATGCCACGTGCTGATGGTCCCTTTAAGGTGTTAGAGAAAATAAATGATAATGCATATAAACTTGAGCTGCCTGCAAATTTTGGGGTTAGTCCCACTTTTAACATTCCAGATTTGAAGCCTTATTTGGGTGAGGAAGATGAACTTCCGTCGAGGACGACTTCATTTCAAGAAGGGGAGGATGATGAGGACATCAATACAATTGTTACACCCACAGCCCCTGCTGCTATACATACTGGACCAATTACTAGAGCTCGTGCACGCCAACTAAATTACCAGGTACTTTCGTTTCTTGGTAATGATTCTAATGTTCATGAGAATATGATGCTGCCTAAATTGGATACATTTGTTTTGCTTACAAATGAAGGGCCTAGCTTGGAGAAGGATGAACATTGGAGCAAGAACAAGCATGGAGATGATGGCATGCGCAAGGGGAACAATAACGGAGTTACAAGTGATGATTTCAGGACTTTGAAGCCACCATAATGGGTGCATGAAGCCTTGGACGAAATATACAAGATGCCACTTCATAAATTTCGTCCTGAGGCTATTTTAGGTGCTGCATCACCTTATTATTGGGCCAGGCCCATGTAATTTCGAAATACATAAGTATAGGCTATTTTTAGAGTCCGTATGTGTGGGGAAACAAGAGATAGGGTTGATTTCGGACCCCTCCACCAAGGGCCACGAAATTCCCCCCTCTTCCTCCATATATACAGCCCTTAGGGCATCGTTTAGACTTTGGGTTTTGTTTAGATTAAAAGTTCGCCATAGCTGCAACTTCGCGTACTTCGTTTGTTTTCAACGACCAGACAAAGGCGTCACAGAACCCCACCTTGATCAATAAAGCTTTCATCTTATATTCGCAATATCCAGATTGCAATCTCAGTTTCTTGCTTGTTCTTCGTTTGCTCGCAGGAAACAGACCCTCGTGGTCAGGTTGATCGTGCTCCGGCGTGGTCAATAACCTCTCGGAGTTGGTTTAGCGATTGCTAAGGCGCGACATCCTCGCACGTTCGTAGTCGGATCGTCAAAGTCGACTTCCAACAAAGCGATATCCATCATCTCATCGAAAGACGGGACACCTTTGCCTCTATCAAGTGGTATCAGATTTCCAGGTTGCTTGGTGAGATTTTACAGTTTTTCGTAGTTTAGATCGAGTCTGTTCTTCATACCTACAGTCCACGAAAAAGCCACACAAAAAAATTAGGGTTAGTTCATCATATCCGAACCAATCTGAGCCTTTGCATAATCTTTTTAGGGTTTTGCTTTGTTGAATTTGCGGTTGCATCGTCGGTCTAGTTGCTGGTCTTAGAGTCTAGTCTTTTAGAGTTTTGAGTTCTGGTCATAAGTTGTCACGCCGCCGCTGCACCATCATCATCGTCCCTGCCATCTACCACCACCGCTCCGAATCCGTATCCATATACCACCACCAATCCGTGCCCATATACCACCACCGATCCATATCCATATACTACCACCGCTACCACCACCGATGCCATATACCACCACCATATATCCACCACCAATCCGAGTTCCTTGCTTATTAGGTTTGTTTTCGAGATCCATCTAGTTTTCGAT
The DNA here is from genome assembly GCF_018294505.1 of Triticum aestivum. Taxonomy (NCBI): domain Eukaryota; kingdom Viridiplantae; phylum Streptophyta; class Magnoliopsida; order Poales; family Poaceae; genus Triticum; species Triticum aestivum. Next base: position 362,465,105 of record NC_057798.1, on the reverse strand, counting down.
TCGTGTTTCCTTGCCGGAGTCGGGTAGCCACGCTCCGTTTAGGCCCAAAAATTTTCGAAAACGCATTTTTCGAAAAAAAATTCTGGCTATCCTATTTTTAGGTGTTTCTGAGTGTTTTGAGACAGGTGCCATTATAGGAAGTTTTTTTTGACCCGTTTCCAGTTTTTGGGTCCGGGCAGTCAGAAAAAAAAAATTTGGTCGAAAAATTTCGTGCCCATCCTGTCAGTTTGAGCTAGGAAGAGTTTTGAGGCACTCGCCATTATAGTGATTTTTCGCAAAAAAAAAAGCAGCGCAAAAAAAAGAGCGAAAAAAAATTCAGAGTGTGCTTTTCCCTTGTTTACGTGCCGCGCCGTGATTTTGTTGGTGTTCTAGGCTCGCGTCTCTAGCACATGCTAGCCTAGGACCAGCACAGTACCGTCGTTGAGCGTTTATTCAACTTTGCATCTCTGAATTGATTATTGCTGACCCTTTTTGCTACCATAGTATAAGCCTTCCCAGCTCCACATACATCTACGTCGTGCGTTTGACTCTCCCTGGTAATCGCTCTATCCAAGCTTTGAGAGTTTTGACTACAACGATTGCCGATCACCGCCTGTTGCTAGGTAAGAACTGGTAAGAATTTGAGTTTTGCTTGACGGTGATAGAGGCGGAGGTGTCCCGTCTTTCGATGAGATGATGGATATCGCTTTGGTGGAAGTCGACTTTGACGATCCGACTACGAACGTGCGAGGACGTCGCGCCTTAGCAATCGCTAAACCAACTCCGAGAGGTTATTGACCACGCCGGAGCACGATCAACCTGACCACAAGGGTCTGTTTCCTGCGAGCAAACGAAGAACAAGCAAGAAACTAAGATTGCAATCTGGATATTGCGAATATAAGATGAAAGCTTTATTGATCAAGGTGGGGTTCTGTGACGCCTTTGTCTGGTCGTTGAACACAAACGAAGTACGCGAAGTTGCAACTATGGCGAACTTTTAGTCTAAACAAAACCCAAAGTCTAAACGATGCCCTAAGGGCTGTATATATGGAGGAAGAGGGGGGAATTTCGTGGCCCTTGGTGGAGGGGTCCGAAATCAACCCTATCTCTTGTTTCCCCACACATACGGACTCTAAAAATAGCCTATACTTATGTATTTCGAAATTACATGGGCCTGGCCCAATAATAAGGTGACGCAGCACCTAAAATAGCCTCTGGACGAAATTTATGAAGTGGCATCTTGTATATTTCGTCCAAGGCTTCATGCACCCATTATGGTGGCTTCAAAGTCCTGAAATCATCACTTGTAACTCCGTTCTTGTTCCCCTTGCGCATGCCATCATCTCCATGCTTGTTCTTGCTCCAATGTTCATCCTTCTCCAAGCTAGGCCCTTCATTTGTAAGCAAAACAAATGTATCCAATTTAGGCAGCATCATATTCTCATGAACATTAGAATCATTACCAAGAAACGAAAGTACCTGGTAATTTAGTTGGCGTGCACGAGCCCTAGTAATTGGTCCAGTATGTATAGCAGCAGGGGCTGTGGGTGTAATAATTGTATTGATGTCCTCATCAGACGGATTTGTGACACCCACCACCACCACTTGTTCGTAGTCTGTAGGATCATATTCTTGTGTGTTTCTATTGCTGCTAACCATGCCAGGATCACAAGCCGACGAGATTGACTGGGAGAATTTATCAAACAAGGAGCTTCATGATAAGTTTCAGCAAATGATGACTGAACAGGTGCAAGATGTGCTGAACAATTTTGAAGAGGCCATGGAGAAGATCACTGGCCTTGAGAAGACGTTCGAAACAAAGCTCGATAACAGATTTAATGAATTGCTCGCGCGTCTTCCACCACCACCACCCGCTGCACCTAACGCACCTCTCCAACAACAACAACAACGACTACCTCCACGTCGCGAAGTAGACCTTCGCCGAGCGAGCCGTGTTCCTCTTGCGTTTGGCCAAACTGTTGGTGCTGCTGTTGATACTTCTGTGGCTCCTGCTACTGCTGTTGCTGGTACCCAGGAGGATGATGAGTATGCGGGCGATTATGAGGATGAGGTTGATCAAAATCAGATCTACGAGCAGCCACCAGCACCACCACCAGCAGGTCGACCTCAGGTATATATTCGTAATGGTAGGCCTGCACCACCACCTCAGGTACGAGATGATGTCCATATTCCTAAACTGAAATTGAATATTCCACCATTTGAGGGTAGATATGTTCCTGATATATATCTTACTTGGGAGTTAGAAACTGAACAACGATTTACATGTTTACAATATCCTGAGGAGAGACGAGTTGCTGCTGCTGTTTGTGCTTTCACTAGTTTTGCATGTGTATGGTGGTCTGAACATTGTAGATTATATCCTATTCCAACTACTTGGGCTGCTTTGAAAACTGCTATGCGTACGCGTTGGGTTCCACCATATTATCAACGTGAATTGCTTCAAAAATTGCAGCGTTTAAGACAAGGAAAAAATTCTGTAGAAGAATATTATCAGGAATTACAAACTGGCATGATTAGATGTGGTATTGTTGAGGAGAATGAAGCTATGCTTGCACGTTTTCTGGGTGGATTAAATAGAGAGATTCTGATAGAGGCAAAGGTGTCCCGTCTTTCGATGAGATGATGGATATCGCTTTGGTGGAAGTCGACTTTGACGATCCGACTACGAACGTGTGAGGACGTCGCGCCTTAGCAATCGCTAAACCAACTCCGAGAGGTTATTGACCACGCCGGAGCACGATCAACCTGACCACGAGGGTCTGTTTCCTGCGAGCAAACGAAGAACAAGCAAGAAACTAAGATTGCAATCTGGATATTGCGAATATAAGATGAAAGCTTTATTGATCAAGGTGGGGTTCTGTGACGCCTTTGTCTGGTCGTTGAACACAAACGAAGTACGCGAAGTTGCAGCTATGGCGAACTTTTAATCTAAACAAAACCCAAAGTCTAAACGATGCCCTAAGGGCTGTATATATGGAGGAAGAGGGGGGAATTTCGTGGCCCTTGGTGGAGGGGTCCGAAATCAACCCTATCTCTTGTTTCCCCACACATACGGACTCTAAAAATAGCCTATACTTATGTATTTCGAAATTACATGGGCCTGGCCCAATAATAAGGTGACGCAGCACCTAAAATAGCCTCGGGACGAAAATTATGAAGTGGCATCTTGTATATTTCGTCCAAGGCTTCATGCACCCATTATGGTGGCTTCAAAGTCCTGAAATCATCACTTGTAACTCCGTTCTTGTTCCCCTTGCGCATGCCATCATCTCCATGCTTGTTCTTGCTCCAATGTTCATCCTTCTCCAAGCTAGGCCCTTCATTTGTAAGCAAAACAAATGTATCCAATTTAGGCAGCATCATATTCTCATGAACATTAGAATCATTACCAAGAAACGAAAGTACCTGGTAATTTAGTTGGCGTGCACGAGCTCTAGTAATTGGTCCAGTATGTATAGCAGCAGGGGCTGTGGGTGTAACAATTGTATTGATGTCCTCATCAGTGTTCCTCTTGCGTTTGGCCAAACTGTTGGTGCTGCTGTTGATACTTCTGTGGCTCCTGCTGCTGATGCGGAGGAGGATGATTATGTGGGAGATTATGAGGATGAGGTTGATCAAAATCAGCACTACGTGCAGCCACCTGTACCACCACCAGCAGGTCGACCTCAGGTATATATTCGTAATGGTAGGCCTGCACCACCACCTCAGGTACGAGATGATGTCCATATTCCTAAACTGAAATTGAATATTCCACCATTTGAGGGTATATATGTTCCTGATATATATCTTACTTGGGAGTTAGAAACTGAACAACGATTTACATGTTTACAATATCCTGAGGAGAGACGAGTTGCTGCTGCTGTTTGTGCTTTCACTAGTTTTGCATGTGTATGGTGGTCTGAACATTGTAGATTATATCCTATTCCAACTACTTGGGCTGCTTTGAAAACTGCTATGCGTACGCGTTGGGTTCCACCATATTATCAACGTGAATTGCTTCAAAAATTGCAGCGTTTAAGACAAGGAAAAAATTCTGTAGAAGAATATTATCAGGAATTACAAACTGGCATGATTAGATGTGGTATTGTTGAGGAGAATGAAGCTATGCTTGCACGTTTTCTGGGTGGATTAAATAGAGAGATTCAGACCATTCTAGACTATAAGGAGTATACTAATATCACTCGTTTATTCCATCTTGCTTGTAAAGCTGAATGTGAAGTTTAGGATCGACAAGCATTGGGGCGAACTAACTTTTCTGCAGGCCGACCTTCATCATGGACACCACGTGCATCTTCTACTTCAACTGCACCAGCACCTCCATCAGGTGCCACCTCCAGCCGTGACACAAGAAAACAGGCACAACCACCATTATCTGCCAAGAGCGCACCTGCGGGGCCTACACAGTGTTCTTCTTCTTCCATAGCCTTGATAGAGGCGAGGGTGTCCCGATCTTTCGATGAGATGATAACTATCGATTTGGTGGAGACGACTTTGACGATCCGACTACAAACGTGCACGACGTTGCGCCTTAGCAATCGCTAAACCAATCTCCTGAGGTTACTGACGATGCCGGAAGCACGGTCAGCCTGACCACGAAGGTCTATTCCTGCAAGCAATCGAAGAACGAGCAAGAATATGATAAAGCAATCTGAATATTGCAAATATATATGAGGTATTGATAATGGTGGGGATCCGTAAGCGGTCTTGGTCTGGTCGTTGGACACAAACGAAGTACACGAAGTTGCGTTGGCTAACTTTTAACTAAACAAATCCCAAGGAAAAGCTACTAGATGGATCTACTTATATAGGAGCAAGGGGTGGCGGCCAAGGAGGTGGGAGGACGTCCCAAGGCAGCCTAAAACTAAATCTAGGTCGTACAAGGCCAATGGGCCCAAGTGGAGGTGATGTAACACCTTTGGACTTGTAGTTTGACTCGGATTCTGCTGCAGCATCAGATTGTTTCATCCACAACTCAACGCTCCGGACGAATTTGAAGGTGACTCCAATTGGGTTGGAAAGTGCACTAAATCTAGTTTCCAACAAAAAAAGAATCACCCAATTCGGAGTCCGTATGAAAAACTTGTGTGCGTTTTGAGTCAGGTATGTCTATGCAGTCCGAATCTGAATCCAGAACGTGAGAGACTTGGACTCTATCTTCTCTTGGGCCAAAAGTGACGTGAGAGAACTTTTTGGACAGCAAATAAACATCTCTTTCTTCCTTATCTTCATATGTGGATTGTACAAATGTCCCATACACCTGCAATTAGACAAAACACAAAAGTGTGTGAAGTATTTTTGTTCTGGATAACATAAATATATTATTGAATAGTTTGCACTAGAAATCACCTGACAAATATGCATATATGCAATATTTTTGGTCATATCCAAGGTAGTCATGTCCTCATCATCCTCCCCTTCTTGAAAATAAAGCCGTCCTCGGCGTTGCTTAATCTGAAATGTGGCTAACAAAAGAGACAAGGTGTACATGTTGTATATGTATATGTCATCCATTTTTACTTCCCTTGATTTTTGCATATATGACACATGAATAGATGAGTAACTTGCATAGTTCATAAAATCTAAAGCCAAATAATTAGCACAAGAAGTAGAAGGCATGAAAATATTGCAACTCAGTTTGCACATATAAGTGAAGCTCTTATTCATTTCAAAAGATTGACAATGTTCATCATTAAACCATCCCAACATTGGTGAATAAACCTTACTTGCATCAAATTTACATGCTACAACATGCTTAAATAAGCAAACATGCAATAAGTCATTCAACACAGAATCATCACCAAGATTAGAGGTCATATCAAAATGATTAAACATTGGTTCTTTTGCATCAATAGTTAATTCAATGGGTGCACTCAAAATTGTTGGTATTTCAGTTGTTTGATCACATGGCAAAGTCAAATTATCAACGTAGTCCTCTAAAATAGGTGGTGTGATCAAAGTAGTGGATAGCTCATCAGATGGTGCATTCAAATTGACAAGGCATTCATCATTCTCATGTAGAGATGGAAGATCAGTACCTTTGTCATTACCTCTTATGATCAACTCAGATGATGTAGCCACTCTCAGGGGCGATGTGTCACATGGTGGAGGTGATGTAGTCCTGACAACAACGGATGTGGTTGTCATAGTATGCCTAGTAGTTGAAGGAACAATCATATCAACTCTTGGAATGTGCACCGTGCGCTTGTTCTCCTCGTGGCCAACACGTCGTTTTATTTCCTGTTCAGCTTTGCAAGCAAGATGAAACAAATGGTCCATAGGATAACACTCTTCATGAATTAGTATCTCTTGAATATCACGGTTTAATCCTCCCCAAAATCTATCCATAAAATCATCTTCACTTTCTTCTAAAGAGGAATGCAACAAGGTAGTTTGTAAATCATCATAATATTTTGTTACAGTTTCACTACCTTGTTTTAAGTGTTGCAACTTCTTAATCATGTCACGAGTATAATAAGCAGGGACGAAAGTATGTCGCATGGCAAGTTTCAAATCATCCCAAGTAGTAGGTATATAATCAGGGTGCAACCGACAATATTCACTCCACCAAACCAAAGCATAACCAGTGAAAGAACCAACCGCAACCTTAACCTTTTTATGTTCATTGAAATTATGGGAAGCAAATATATTTTTTATGTCGAACTCCCATTCAATATATAAAGCAGGTTTAAAACGGCCATTAAATGGTGGTATAGATACATTAACCTGATCATGTGCATTTGGATGTTTGTGTACCTCTCGTGACGGTTGTGGTATTTGCAAAGGTGGTGGCACATCTCCCGCGATCGACAAAGCCCATGAATTGACTCTGGATCCTGTCATGATTAGTAGAACAAGAAACAAAACCCAAAAATGATAGAGGCAAAGGTGTCCCGTCTTTCGATGAGATGATGGATATCGCTTTGGTGGAAGTCGACTTTGACGATCCGACTACGAACGTGCGAGGACGTCGCGCCTTAGCAATCGCTAAACCAACTCCGAGAGGTTATTGACCACGCCGGAGCACGATCAACCTGACCACGAGGGTCTGTTTCCTGCGAGCAAACGAAGAACAAGCAAGAAACTGAGATTGCAATCTGGATATTGCGAATATAAGATGAAAGCTTTATTGATCAAGGTGGGGTTCTGTGACGCCTTTGTCTGGTCGTTGAACACAAACGAAGTACGCGAAGTTGCAGCTATGGCGAACTTTTAATCTAAACAAAACCCCAGGAAAAGCTACTAGATGGATCTACTTATATAGGAGCAAGGGGTGGCGGCCAAGGAGGTGGGAGGACGTCCCAAGGCAGCCTAAAACTAAATCTAGGTCGTACAAGGCCAATGGGCCCAAGTGGAGGTGATGTAACACCTTTGGACTTGTAGTTTGACTCGGATTCTGCTGCAGCATCAGATTGTTTCGTCCACAACTCAACGCTCCGGACGAATTTGAAGGTGATTCCAATTGGGTTGGAAAGTGCACGAAATCTAGTTTCCAACAAAAAAAGAATCACCCAATTCGGAGTCCGTATGAAAAACTTGTGTGCGTTTTGAGTCAGGTGTGTCTGTGCAGTCTGAATCTGAATCCAGAACGTGAGAGACTTGGACTCTATCTTCTCTTGGGCCAAAAGTGACGTGAGAGAACTTTTTGGACAGCAAATAAACATCTCTTTCTTCCTTATCTTCATATGTGGATTGTACAAATGTCCCATACACCTGCAATTAGACAAAACACAAAAGTGTGTGAAGTATTTTTGTTCTGGATAACATAAATATATTATTGAATAGTTTGCACTAGAAATCACCTGACAAATATGCATATATGCAATATTTTTGGTCATATCCAAGGTAGTCATGTCCTCATCATCCTCCCCTTCTTGAAAATAAAGCCGTCCTCGGCGTTGCTTAATCTGAAATGTGGCTAACAAAAGAGACAAGGTGTACATGTTGTATATGTATATGTCATCCATTTTTACTTCCCTTGATTTTTGCATGTATGACACATGAATAGATGAGTAACTTGCATAGTTCATAAAATCTAAAGCCAAAAAATTAGCACAAGAAGTAGAAGGCATGAAAATATTGCAACTCAGTTTGCACATATAAGTGAAGCTCTTATTCATTTCAAAAGATTGACAATGTTCATCATTAAACCATCCCAACATTGGTGAATAAACCTTACTTGCATCAAATTTACATGCTACAACATGCTTAAATAAGCAAACATGCAATAAGTCATTCAACACAGAATCATCACCAAGATTAGAGGTCATATCAAAATGATTAAACATTGGTTCTTTTGCATCAATAGTTAATTCAATGGGTGCACTCAAAATTGTTGGTATTTCAGTTGTTTGATCACATGGCAAAGTCAAATTATCAACGTAGTCCTCTAAAATAGATGGTGTGATCAAAGTAGTGGGTAGCTCATCAGATGGTGCATTCAAATTGACAAGGCATTCATCATTCTCATGTAGAGATGGAAGATCAGTACCTTTGTCATTACCTCTTGTGATCAACTCAGATGATGTAGCCACTCTCGGGGGCGATGTGTCACATGGTGGAGGTGATGTAGTCCTGACAACAACGGATGTGGTTGTCATAGTATGCCTAGTAGTTGAAGGAACAATCATATCAACTCTTGGAATGTGCACCGTGCGCTTGTTCTCCTCGTGGCCAACACGTCGTTTTATTTCCTGTTCAGCTTTGCAAGCAAGATGAAACAAATGGTCCATAGGATAACACTCTTCATGAATTAGTATCTCTTGAATATCATGGTTTAATCCTCCCCAAAATCTATCCATAAAATCATCTTCACTTTCTTCTAAAGAGGAATGCAACAAGGTAGTTTGTAAATCATCATAATATTTTGTTACACTTTCACTACCTTGTTTTAAGTGTTGCAACTTCTTAATCATGTCACGAGTATAATAAGCAGGGACGAAAGTATGTCGCATGGCAAGTTTCAAATCATCCCAAGTAGTAGGTATATAATCAGGGTGTAACCGACAATTTTCACTCCACCAAACCAAAGCATAACCAGTGAAAGAACCAACCGCAACCTTAACCTTTTTATGTTCATCGAAATTATGGGAAGCAATATTTTTTATGTCGAACTCCCATTCAATATATAAAGCAGGTTTAAAACGGCCATTAAATATTGGTATAGATACATTAACCTGATCATGTGCATTTGGATGTTTGTGCACCTCTCGTGACGGTTGTGGTATTTGCAAAGGTGGTGGCACGTCTCCCGCGATCGACAAAGCCCATGAATTGACTCTGGATCCTGTCATGATCAGTAGAACAAGAAACAAAACCCAAAAATAATGTTCCTATAACTACTAGGATGTGGTGGTAAAACGCTCACAGTAAAGCAAATATCAATGTCTTACAAGTTCTTACCATGCAGCAGGCGGTGATCGACAACCAGCGGTGTCAAGTAACTCCGAATATTGAGTAAAGCGATTGCCAGGGGAGCGTACGTATACACGGTGTAGAAATATGTGGAGCTGGGTTGGCTATATATGGTAGTAAAAGATTAGCAATAATCAATTCAAAGATGCAATGTTGAATAAACGCTCAACGACGGTACTGTGCTGGTCCTAGGCTAGACCGTACTAGAGACGCGAGCCTAAAACACTAATGAGGTCACGGCGTAGCACAACTAGCATCAATGAAGGATACTAAGTAGCTCTTGACAGCAAGATATAAGTGAATATCACAACGGCAGTGAAGATAATGATGAAAAACAACTGCCAAGCAGGATATACAACAACTCTCTCTCCAACTTTCCTCTTGAAAAGTTTAAGACAATTTTCTGATAAATTCTTTCAAAGAATGATATTAACTCAAGCTTTCCAATGCAAAAAGAATCACTCAATTCCGAGTTGATATGAGGAGTCAAAGAATTCTAAAACTGGCCTGAAAAATTGGAACAAGCTGTGTTCATGAACTTCGGAGGGCAAAAAGACCTATTTAGAAGCCAATTTTGATGTGTCAAATATTGAACTAGCTTCTGCAACTATTTAGATGCGGCTCGTCGCTAGCTTCAATTTGAGTACTCACGGAGCCAAAACGGACTTCATATGAGGAAGATACACCTGTTTTACTGAACAGTGCGCAAAACAGATTCCAATCCGAATTCAGGTACGAGATTGATTCTAGATAGATCCAATTTTTTTTTCTTCTCTCTTTTTTTTCTCACGTTTTTTTTCTTTTTCTTCTCTCTCTTTTTCTTTTTTTCCTTTTTTCTCTTTTTTTCTCTATCTTTTTTTTCAAGACAAACTAGATAAGATGCAGATTGGATCAGGCGAAGATGTGAATGACCTCAACTACGATTATGACAATGAACAGTGCGTAGCACGTGGTGGAAATTAATAGATGGGATGGTGGACAGCGGAAGGGATAATGATGCAGCGGCGGCGTGACTAATGTGAACAGAACTCGAAACTCTAAAGGAACTAGACGCTAAGACCAGCAACTTACACGACGATGCAACCGATAATTCAACTATGCAAGCAATGAATAGAAAATTGCAAAGGCTCAGACTGGCTTGGATAAAGGATGAACAGATCTAACTTTTTTTTGTGTGGCTTTTTCTTGGACAATAGGTAAGAAAATAAATCTAATCTAGGAAAACTGGAAATTCTCACCGAGCAACCTGAAAACTGATACCACTTGATAGAGGCGAGGGTGTCCCGATCTTTCGATGAGATGATAACTATTGATTTGGTGGAGACGACTTTGACGATCCGACTACAAACGTGCACGACGTTGCGCCTTAGCAATCGCTAAACCAATCTCCTGAGGTTACTGACGATGCCGGAAGCACGGTCAGCCTGACTACGAAGGTCTATTCCTGCAAGCAATCGAAGAACGAGCAAGAATATGATAAAGCAATCTGAATATTGCAAATATATATGAGGTATTGATAATGGTGGGGATCCGTAAGCGGTCTTGGTCTGGTCGTTGGACACAAACGAAGTACACGAAGTTGCGTTGGCTAACTTTTAACTAAACAAATCCCAAGGAAAAGCTACTAGATGGATCTACTTATATAGGAGCAAGGGGTGGCGGCCAAGGAGGTGGGAGGACGTCCCAAGGCAGCCTAAAACTAAATCTAGGTCGTACAAGGCCAATGGGCCCAAGTGGAGGTGATGTAACACCTTTGGACTTGTAGTTTGACTCGGATTCTGCTGCAGCATCAGATTGTTTCGTCCACAACTCAACGCTCCGGACGAATTTGAAGGTGATTCCAATTGGGTTGGAAAGTGCACGAAATCTAATTTTTCAACAAAAAAAGAATCACCCAATTCGGAGTCCGTATGAAAAACTTGTGTGCGTTTTGAGTCAGGTATGTCTATGCAGTCCGAATCTGAATCCAGAACGTGAGAGACTTGGACTCTATCTTCTCTTGGGCCAAAAGTGACGTGAGAGAACTTTTTGGACAGCAAATAAACATCTCTTTCTTCCTTATCTTCATATGTGGATTGTACAAATGTCCCATACACCTGCAATTAGACAAAACACAAAAGTGTGTGAAGTATTTTTGTTCTGGATAACATAAATAGATTATTGAATAGTTTGCACTAGAAATCACCTGACAAATATGCATATATGCAATATTTTTGGTCATATCCAAGGTAGTCATGTCCTCATCAATCAACAGGGCACACAAGTGATATTATTTGTCGTCGTTGTAAGGGAGGAGGTCATTATGCGAGAGAATGCAAATCTCCGCGTGTGATGATTGCTACCGCGGATGGTGGATATGAGTCCGCTAGTGACTATGATGAGGAGATTTTGGCTCTTATTACACGTGAAGAACATGGTGGAGATGATTCTGATAATGAGACGCAATACATGGCTCCTGAAGACGCTGACAGGTATGAATGTTTAGTTGCTCAACGTGTTTTGAGTGTGCAGATCACACAAGCTGAGCAAAATCAGAGGCACAATTTGTTCCATACCAAGGGAGTTGTGAAGGAACGTTCTGTGCGCGTCATCATAGACGGAGGGAGCTGCAACAACTTGGCTAGCATGGAGATGGTCGAGAAGCTTTCTCTCACCACAAGACCACATCCACATCCTTACTACATCCAATGGTTCAACAGCAGCGGCAAGGTTAAGGTAACATGTACTGTTCGTGTGCATTTTAGTATATCTACATATGCTGATTATGTTGATTGTGATGTGGTACCTATGCAAGCATGTTCCTTATTACTTGGTAGACCATGGCAATTTGATAAAAATTCTGTACACCATGGTAGAAACAATCACTATACTCTTGTTCATAAGGATAAAAATATTACTTTGCTTCCTATGACTCCTGATTCCATTTTGAAAGATGATATTAATAGAGCTAATAAAGCAAAACAGGAGACGAATAAGAGTGAAAATCAGATTGTGGCAAAAGAATTTGAGCAACAAATGAAGCCTAATAATAAACCATCTAGTGTTGCTTCTGAAATTAAATTGAAAAGTGCATGTTTATTTGCCACCAAATCTGATATTGATGAGCTAGATTTCAGCAAATCTGTTTGCTATGATTTTGTGTGCAAAGAGGCATTATTTTCATTCGAGGACGTGCCTTCCTCTTTGCCTCCTGCTGTCACTAACATTTTGCAGGAGTTCGCTGACGTCTTTTCACAAGACGTGCCACCGGGATTACCGCCTATTCGAGGGATTGAGCATCAGATTGACTTAATTCCCGGTGCTTCACTGCCAAACCGTGCACCATACCGTACCAATCCAGAGGAGACGAAGGAGATTATGCGTCAAGTACAAGAGCTTCTCGACAAAGGTTATATACGCGAATCCCTTAGTCCTTGTGCTGTTCCTATTATTCTAGTGCCGAAAAAGGATGGTACATCACGTATGTGTGTTGATTGTAGAGGCATTAATAATATTACTATTCGTTATCGTCATCCTATTCCTAGGCTAGATGATATGCTTGATGAATTGAGTGGCTCTACAATATTCTCCAAAGTTGATTTGCGTAGTGGATACCATCAAATTCGTATGAAATTGGGAGATGAATGGAAAACAGCATTCAAAACTAAGTTTGGATTATATGAGTGGTTAGTCATGCCTTTTGGGTTAACTAATGCACCTAGTACTTTCATGAGATTAACGAACGAAGTTTTACGTGCTTTCATTGGACGATTTGTGGTAGTTTACTTTGATGACATATTGATTTATAGCAGATCTTTGGGCTGAACATTGTAGATTATATCCTATTCCAACTACTTGGGCTGCTTTGAAAACTGCTATGCGTACGCGTTGGGTTCCACCATATTATCAACGTGAATTGCTTCAAAAATTGCAGCGTTTAAGACAAGGGAAAAATTCTGTAGAAGAATATTATCAGGAATTACAAACTGGCATGATTAGATGTGGTATTGTTGAGGAGAATGAAGCTATGCTTGCACGTTTTCTGGGTGGATTAAATAGAGAGATTCAGACCATTCTAGACTATAAGGAGTATACTAATATCACTCGTTTATTCCATCTTGCTTGTAAAGCTGAACGTGAAGTGCAGGATCGACAAGCATTGGGGCGAACTAACTTTTCTGCAGGCCGACCTTCATCATGGACACCACGTGCATCTTCTACTTCAACTGCACCAGCACCTCCAGTCGTGATACAAGAAAACAGGCACAACCACCATTATCTGCCAAGAGCGCACCTGCGGGGCCTGCACAGCGTTCTTCTTCTTCCATGGCATCAACAGGGCACACAAGTGATATTATTTGTCGTCGTTGTAAGGGAGGAGGTCATTATGCGAGAGAATGCAAATCTCCGCGTGTGATGATTGCTACCGCGGATGGTGGATATGAGTCCGCTAGTGACTATGATGAGGAGACATTGGCTCTTATTACACGTGAAGAACATGGTGGAGATGATTCTGATCATGAGACGCAATACATGGCTCCTGAAGACGCTGACAGGTATGAATGTTTAGTTGCTCAACGTGTTTTGAGTGTGCAGGTCACACAAGCTGAGCAAAATCAGAGGCACAATTTGTTCCATACCAAGGGGGTTGTGAAGGAACGTTCTGTGCGCGTCATAATAGACGGAGGGAGCTGCAACAACTTGGCTAGCATGGAGATGGTGGAGAAGCTTTCTCTCACCACAAGACCACATCCACATCCTTACTACATCCAATGGTTCAACAACAGCGGCAAGGTTAAGGTAACACGTACTGTTCGTGTGCATTTTAGTATCTCTACATATGCTGATTATGTTGATTGTGATGTGGTACCTATGCAAGCATGTTCCTTATTACTTGGTAGACCATGGCAATTTGATAAAAATTCTGTACACCATGGTAGAAACAATCACTATACTCTTGTTCATAAGGATAAAAATATTACTTTGCTTCCTATGACTACTGATTCCATTTTGAAAGATGATATTAATAGAGCTAATAAAGCAAAACAGGAGACGAATAAGAGTGAAAATCAGATTGTGGCAAAAGAATTTGAGCAACAAATGAAGCCTAATAATAAACCATCTAGTGTTGCTTCTGAAATTAAATTGAAAAGTGCATGTTTATTTGCCACCAAATCTGATATTGATGAGCTAGATTTCAGCAAATCTGTTTGCTATGCTTTTGTGTGCAAAGAGGCATTATTTTCATTCGAGGACGTGCCTTCCTCTTTGCCTCCTGCTGTCACTAACATTTTGCAGGAGTTTGCTGACGTCTTTCCACAAGACGTGCCACCGGGATTACCGCCTATTCGAGGGATTGAGCATCAGATTGACTTAATTCCCGGTGCTTCACTGCCAAACCGTGCACCATACCGTACCAATCCAGAGGAGACGAAGGAGATTATGCGTCAAGTACACGAGCTTCTCGACAAAGGTTATATACGCGAATCCCTTAGTCCTTGTGCTGTTCCTATTATTCTAGTGCCGAAAAAGGATGGTACATCACGTATGTGTGTTGATTGTAGAGGCATTAATAATATTACTATTCGTTATTGTCATCCTATTCCTAGGCTAGATGATATGCTTGATGAATTGAGTGGCTCTACAATATTCTCCAAAGTTGATTTACGTAGTGGATACCATCAAATTCGTATGAAATTGGGAGATGAATGGAAAACAGCATTGAAAACTAAGTTTGGATTATATGAGTGGTTAGTCATGCCTTTTGGGTTAACTAATGCACCTAGTACTTTCATGAGATTAATGAACGAAGTTTTACGTTCTTTCATTGGACGATTTGTGGTAGTTTACTTTGATGACATATTGATTTATAGCAGATCTTTGGAAGAACATTTGGAACATTTACGTGCTGTTTTTATTGCTCTACGTGATGCACGTTTGTTTGGTAACCTTGGGAAGTGCACCTTTTGCACCGACCGAGTATCTTTTCTTGGCTATGTTGTTACTCCACAGGGAATTGAAGTTGATAAAGCCAAGATTGAAGCTATTGAGAGTTGGCCGCAACCCAAAACGGTCACACAAGTGAGGAGTTTTCTTGGCCTCGCTGGATTCTATAGGCGTTTTGTGAGAGATTTCAGCACCATTGTTGCACCTCTCAATGAGCTTACAAAGAAAGATGTGCCTTTTCTTTGGGGTACCGCACAGGAAGAAGCCTTCTCGGTATTGAAAGATAAGTTGACACATGCTCCTTTACTCCAACTTCCTGATTTTAATAAGACTTTTGAGCTTGAATGTGATGCTAGTGGAATTGGATTAGGAGGTGTGTTATTACAAGATGGCAAACCTGTTGCATACTTTTCTGAAAAATTGAGTGGGCCTAGTCTGAATTATTCTACTTATGATAAAGAATTATATGCTCTTGTTCGGACTTTAGAAACATGGCAACATTATTTATTGCCCAAAGAATTTGTTATACATTCTGATCATGAATCTTTGAAACATATTAAAAGTCAAGCTAAACTAAATCGTAGACATGCTAAATGGGTTGAATTCATTGAGACTTTCCCTTATGTCATTAAACACAAGAAGGGAAAAGAAAATGTTATTGCTGATGCATTGTCTCGTCGCTATACTATGCTTTCACAACTTGACTTCAAAATATTTGGTTTGGAGACCATCAAAGATCAATATGTGCATGATGCTGATTTTAAAGATGTAATGCAGAATTGTAAAGAAGGAAGAATGTGGAACAAGTTTGTTGTTAACGATGGATTTGTGTTTCGTGCTAACAAGCTATGCATTCCAGCTAGCTCCGTTCGTCTTTTGTTGTTGCAGGAGGCGCATGGAGGAGGATTAATGGGACACTTTGGCGTGAAGAAGACGGAGGACGTACTTGCTACACATTTCTTTTGGCCAAAGATGAGACGGGATGTTGAGCGTTTTATTGCTCGCTGCACTACATGTCAAAAAGCTAAGTCACGACTCAATCCTCATGGTTTATATATGCCTTTGCCTGTACCTAGTGTTCCTTGGGAGGATATATTATGGACTTTGTTTTAGGTTTACCTCGAACAAAGAAGGGGAGGGATAGCATATTTGTTGTCGTGGATAGATTCTCGAAAATGGCACACTTTATACCATGTCATAAAAGTGATGATGCTGTTAATGTTGCTGATTTGTTCTTTTGTGAAATTATTCGCTTGCATGGTGTGCCAAATACTATTGTTTCAGATCGTGATACTAAATTTCTTAGCCACTTTTGGAGATTTTTATGGGCTAAGTTGGGGACTAAACTGCTTTTTGGTACTACTTGTCACCCCCAAACTGATGGACAAACTGAAGTAGTCAATAGAACGTTGTCTACTATGCTTAGGGCTGTTTTGAAGAATAATAAGAAAATGTGGGAGGAATGCTTGCCTCATATTGAATTTGCTTATAATCGTTCATTGCATTCTACTACTAAGATGTGCCCTTTTGAAGTTGTGTATGGTTTCCTACCTCATGCACCTATTGATTTGTTGCCTCTTCCATCTTCGGAGAAGGTTAATTTTGATGCTAAACAACGTGCTGAATTGATTTTAAAAATGCATGAGTTAACTAAGGAGAACATTGAGCGCATGAATGCTAAATATAAACTTGCTGGAGATAAGGGTAGAAAACATGTTGTGTTTGCACCTGGAGATCTTGTTTGGTTACATTTGCGTAAGGATAGATTTCCTGATTTGCGCAAATCAAAGTTAATGCCACGTGCTGATGGTCCCTTTAAGGTGTTAGAGAAAATAAATGATAATGCATATAAACTTGAGCTGCCTGCAGATTTTGGGGTTAGTCCCACTTTTAACATTGCAGATTTGAAGCCTTATTTGGGTGACGAAGATGAACTTCCGTCGAGGACGACTTCATTTCAAGAAGGGGAGGATGATGAGGACATCAATACAATTGTTACACCCACAGCCCCTGCTGCTATACATACTGGACCAATTACTAGAGCTCGTGCACGCCAACTAAATTACCAGGTACTTTCGTTTCTTGGTAATGATTCTAATGTTCATGAGAATATGATGCTGCCTAAATTTGATACATTTGTTTTGCTTACAAATGAAGGGCCTAGCTTGGAGAAGGATGAACATTGGAGCAAGAACAAGCATGGAGATGATGGCATGCGCAAGGGGAACAAGAACGGAGTTACAAGTGATGATTTCAGGACTTTGAAGCCACCATAATGGGTGCATGAAGCCTTGGACGAAATATACAAGATGCCACTTCATAAATTTCGTCCCGAGGCTATTTTAGGTGCTGCGTCACCTTATTATTGGGCCAGGCCCATGTAATTTCGAAATACATAAGTATAGGCTATTTTTAGAGTCCGTATGTGTGGGGAAACAAGAGATAGGGTTGATTTCGGACCCCTCCACCAAGGGCCACGAAATCCCCCCCTCTTCCTCCATATATACAGCCCTTAGGGCATCGTTTAGACTTTGGGTTTTGTTTAGATTAAAAGTTCGCCATAGCTTGATAGAGGCAAAGGTGTCCCGTCTTTCGATGAGATGGTGGATTTCGCTTTGGTGGAAGTCGACTTTGACGATCCGACTACGAACGTGCGAGGACGTCGCGCCTTAGCAATCGCTAAACCAACTCCGAGAGGGTATTGACCACGCCGGAGCATGATCAACCTGACCACGAGGGTCTGTTTCCTGCGAGCAAACGAAGAACAAGCAAGAAACTGAGATTGCAATCTGGATATTGCGAATATAAGATGAAAGCTTTATTGATCAAGGTGGGGTTCTGTGACGCCTTTGTCTGGTCGTTGAACACAAACGAAGTACGCGAAGTTGCAGCTATGGCGAACTTTTAATCTAAACAAAACCCAAAGTCTAAACGATGCCCTAAGGGCTGTATATATGGAGGAAGAGGGGGGAATTTCGTGGCCCTTGGTGGAGGGGTCCGAAATCAACCCTATCTCTTGTTTCCCCACACATACGGACTCTAAAAATAGCCTATACTTATGTAGTTCGAAATTACATGGGCCTGGCCCAATAATAAGGTGACGCAGCACCTAAAATAGCCTCGGGACGAAATTTATGAAGTGGCATCTTGTATATTTCGTCCAAGGCTTCATGCACCCATTATGGTGGCTTCAAAGTCCTGAAATCCTCACTTGTAACTCCGTTCTTGTTCCCCTTGCGCATGCCATCATCTCCATGCTTGTTCTTGCTCCAATGTTCATCCTTCTCCAAGCTAGGCCCTTCATTTGTAAGCAAAACAAATGTATCCTATTTAGGCAGCATCATATTCTCATGAACATTAGAATCATTACCAAGAAACGAAAGTACCTGGTAATTTAGTTGGCGTGCACGAGCTCTAGTAATTGGTCCAGTATGTATAGCAGCAGGGGCTGTGGGTGTAACAATTGTATTGATGTCCTCATCATCCTCCCCTTCTTGAAATGAAGTCGTCCTCGACGGAAGTTCATCTTCCTCACCCAAATAAGGCTTCAAATCTGCAATGTTAAAAGTGGGACTAACCCCAAAATCTGCAGGCAGCTCAAGTTTATATGCATTATCATTTATTTTCTATAACACCTTAAAGGGACCATCAGCACGTGGCATTAACTTTGATTTGCGCAAATCAGGAAATCTATCCTTACGCAAATGTAACCAAACAAGATCTCCAGGTGCAAACACAACATGTTTTCTACCCTTATCTCCAGCAAGTTTATATTTAGCATTCATGCGCTCAATGTTTTCCTTAGTTAACTCATGCATTTTTAAAATCAATTCAGCACGTTGTTTAGCATCAAAATTAACCTTCTCCGAAGATGGAAGAGGCAACAAATCAATAGGTGCACGAGGTAGGAAACCATACACAACTTCAAAAGGGCACATCTTAGTAGTAGAATGCAATGAACGATTATAAGCAAATTCAATATGAGGCAAGCATTCCTCCCACATTTTCTTATTATTCTTCAAAACAGCCCTAAGCATAGTAGACAACGTTCTATTGACTACTTTAGTTTGTCCATCAGTTTGGGGGTGACAAGTAGTACTAAAAAGCAGTTTAGTCCCCAACTTAGCCCATAAACATCTCCAAAAGTGGCAAAGAAATTTAGTATCACGATCTGAAACAATAGTATTTGGCACACCATGCAAGCGAATAATTTCACGAAAGAACAAATCAGCAACATTAACAGCATCATCGCTTTTATGACATGGTATAAAGTGTGCCGTTTTCGAGAATCTATCCACGACAACAAATATGCTATCCCTCCCCTTCTTTGTTCGAGGTAAACCTAAAACAAAGTCCATAGATATATCCTCCCAAGGAACACTAGGTACAGGCAAAGGCATATATAAACCATGAGGATTGAGTCGTGACTTAGCTTTTTGACATGTAGTGCAGCGAGCAATAAAACGCTCAACATCCCGTCTCATCTTTGGCCAAAAGAAATGTGTAGCAAGTACGTCCTCCGTCTTCTTCACGCCAAAGTGTCCCATTAATCCTCCTCCATGCGCCTCCTGCAACAACAAAAGACGAACGGAGCTAGCTGGAATGCATAGCTTGTTAGCACGAAACACAAATCCATCGTTAACAACAAACTTGTTCCACATTCTTCCTTGATAGAGGCAAAGGTGTCCCGTCTTTCGATGAGATGGTGGATTTCGCTTTGGTGGAAGTCGACTTTGACGATCCGACTACGAACGTGCGAGGACGTCGCGCCTTAGCAATCGCTAAACCAACTCCGAGAGGTTATTGACCACGCCGGAGCACGATCAACCTGACCACGAGGGTCTGTTTCCTGCGAGCAAACGAAGAACAAGCAAGAAACTAAGATTGCAATCTGGATATTGCGAATATAAGATGAAAGCTTTATTGATCAAGGTGGGGTTTTGTGACGCCTTTGTCTGGTCGTTGAACACAAACGAAGTACGCGAAGTTGCAGCTATGGCGAGATTTTAATCTAAACAAAACCCAAAGTCTAAACGATGCCCTAAGGGCTGTATATATGGAGGAAGAGGGGGGGAATTTCGTGGCCCTTGGTGGAGGGGTCCGAAATCAACCCTATCTCTTGTTTCCCCACACATACGGACTCTAAAAATAGCCTATACTTATGTATTTCGAAATTACATGGGCCTGGCCCAATAATAAGGTGACGCAGCACCTAAAATAGCCTCGGGACGAAATTTATGAAGTGGCATCTTGTATATTTCGTCCAAGGCTTCATGCACCCATTATGGTGGCTTCAAAGTCCTGAAATCATCACTTGTAACTCCGTTCTTGTTCCCCTTGCGCATGCCATCATCTCCATGCTTGTTCTTGCTCCAATGTTCATCCTTCTCCAAGCTAGGCCCTTCATTTGTAAGCAAAACAAATGTATCCAATTTAGGCAGCATCATATTCTCATGAACATTAGAATCATTATCAAGAAACAAAAGTACCTGGTAATTTAGTTGGCGTGCACGAGCTCTAGTAATTGGTCCAGTATGTATAGCAGCAGGGGCTGTGGGTGTAACAATTGTATTGATGTCCTCATCATCCTCCCCTTCTTGAAATGAAGTCGTCCTCGACGGAAGTTCATCTTCCTCACCAAAATAAGGCTTCAAATCTGCAATGTTAAAAGTGGGACTAACC
Organism: Triticum aestivum; assembly: GCF_018294505.1. Classification (NCBI taxonomy): domain Eukaryota; kingdom Viridiplantae; phylum Streptophyta; class Magnoliopsida; order Poales; family Poaceae; genus Triticum; species Triticum aestivum. The sequence continues at coordinate 362,444,087 of NC_057798.1, read as the reverse complement.
CCAAAATCTGCAGGCAGCTCAAGTTTATATGCATTATCATTTATTTTCTCTAACACCTTAAAGGGACCATCAGCACGTGGCATTAACTTTGATTTGCGCAAATCAGGAAATCTATCCTTACGCAAATGTAACCAAACAAGATCTCCAGGTGCAAACACAACATGTTTTCTACCCTTATCTCCAGCAAGTTTATATTTAGCATTCATACGCTCAATGTTTTTGATGAGGACATCAATACAATTGTTACACCCACAGCCCCTGCTGCTATACATACTGGACCAATTACTAGAGCTCGTGCACGCCAACTAAATTACCAGGTACTTTCGTTTCTTGGTAATGATTCTAATGTTCATGAGAATATGATGCTGCCTAAATTGGATACATTTGTTTTGCTTACAAATGAAGGGCCTAGCTTGGAGAAGGATGAACATTGGAGCAAGAACAAGCATGGAGATGATGGCATGCGCAAGGGGAACAAGAACGGAGTTACAAGTGATGATTTCAGGACTTTGAAGCCACCATAATGGGTGCATGAAGCCTTGGACGAAATATACAACATGCCACTTCATAAATTTCGTCCCGAGGCTATTTTAGGTGCTGCGTCACCTTATTATTGGGCCAGGCCCATGTAATTTCGAAATACATAAGTATAGGCTATTTTTAGAGTCCGTATGTGTGGGGAAACAAGAGATAGGGTTGATTTCGGACCCCTCCACCAAGGGCCACGAAATTCCCCCCCTCTTCCTCCATATATACAGCCCTTAGGGCATCGTTTAGACTTTGGGTTTTGTTTAGATTAAAAGTTCGCCATAGCTGCAACTTCGCGTACTTCGTTTGTGTTCAACGACCAGACAAAGGCGTCACAGAACCCCACCTTGATCAATAAAGCTTTCATCTTATATTCGCAATATCCAGATTGCAATCTCAGTTTCTTGCTTGTTCTTCGTTTGCTCGCAGGAAACAGACCCTCGTGGTCAGGTTGATCGTGCTCCGGCGTGGTCAATAACCTTTCGGAGTTGGTTTAGCGATTGCTAAGGCGCGACGTCCTCGCACGTTCGTAGTCGGATCGTCAAAGTCGACTTCCAACAAAGCGATATCCATCATCTCATCGAAAGACGGGACACCTTTGCCTCTATCAGTCTTCCCCGGCTCTGCGTCGTCCCCTTCCTAGGCCTCGCCGTCGTCCACCGCCATGGTGCTCTCGGCGCAGCGTGGCCAATGTGGTCAACGACCGACTTCCATCGGAAGAGTATTGTACATGGAGAGGCTGACAGCTGGGTCCACGGCAGCTGCAAGGAAGTGCCTCCTTATTATGCGGAAAATAATTATTCCTCCACCTGACAGCAGGGACACACCGGACGGGCCACCAATATTTTGTGAAAAAATGTTTGCCCCTGACTGCTGGGACCCACCGGACGGGCCACCGTATTTCTCAAAAAAAAAAATCCGCTGTCAGCTCGGACCCACCGGAAGTGTCTCCTTATTACGCACAAAAAAATGAATACTCCCCCTGCTAGCAGTGACCCACCTTGGTGGGAGGCTGACTTGTGGGCCTACTAAGTTGACGGGGACAGAGGGCTTTGTCAACTTATTCAATATAAATGATTCTAGCTCCAGTGACCGTACGATGTCCATCCAACGGCCTTAGTGCTTCTTCAACCTCTGGTCTTCTTGCTCCAACCGCCCAAAGCAGCACCGGTCGTGCTGCATGTTCCTGCCTCCCGTGGCCGTCTGTGCTGCCGCGGAGGCCTCACCGCCCCCTACTATTCCCACCGCTGGCTTGGCCCTGCAGTGACGACAGCCTCATACCGCAGCCGAACCAGTGAACCCTCGTACTCCTCTACGCGCGGGCTTCCACAACCGCGTCTTCCCCGGCTCCCCGTCATCCCCTTCTTAGGTGATGAGAACATGACTACCTTGGACACGACCAAAAATATTGCATACATGCATATTTGTCAGGTGATTTCTAGTGCAAACTATTCAATAATCTATTTAGGTTATCCAGAACAAAAATACTTCACACACTTTTGTGTTTTGTCTAATTGCAGGTGTATGGGACATTTGTACAATCCACATATGAAGATAAGGAAGAAAGAGATGTTTATTTGCTGTCCAAAAAGTTCTCTCACGTCACTTTTGGCCCAAGAGAAGATAGAGTCCAAGTCTCTCACGTTCTGGATTCAGATTCGGACTGCACAGACATACCTGACTCAAAACGCATACAAGTTTTTCATACAGACTCCGAATTGGGTGGTTCTTTTTTTGTTGGAAACTAGATTTCGTGCACTTTCCAACCCAATTGGAATCACCTTCAAATTCGTCCGGAGCGTTGAGTTGTGGACGAAACAATCTGATGCAGCAGCAGAATCCGAGTCAAACTACAAGTCCAAAGGTGTTACATCACCCCCACTTGGGCCCATTGGCCTTGTACGACCTAGATTTAGTTTTAGGCTGCCTTGGGACGTCCTCCCACCTCCTTGGCCGCCACCCCTTGCTCCTATATAAGTAGATCCATCTAGTAGCTTTTCCTTGGGATTTGTTTAGTTAAAAGTTAGCCATTGCAACTTCGTGTACTTCGTTTGTGTCCAACGACCAGACCAAGACCGCTTACGGATCCCCACCTTTATCAATACTTCATATATACTCGCAATATTCAGATTGCTTTTATCATATTCTTGCTTGTTCTTCGATTGCTTGCAGGAATAGACCTTCGTGGTCAGGTTGATTGTGCTCCAGCGTGGTCAATAACCTTGATAGAGGCGGGGGTGTCCCGATCTTTCGATGAGATGATAACTATCGATTTGGTGAAGATGACTTTGACGATCCGACTACAAACGTGCACGACGTTGCGCCTTAGCAATCGCTAAACCAACTCCGAAAGGTTATTGATCACG
>NC_057798.1:362437819-362441063 GCF_018294505.1 Triticum aestivum | reverse complement strand
CACGCTGGAGCACAATCAACCTGACCACGAAGGTCTATTCCTGCAAGCAATCGAAGAACAAGCAAGAATATGATAAAAGCAATCTGAATATTGCGAGTATATATGAAGTATTGATAAAGGTGGGGATCCGTAAGCGGTCTTGGTCTGGTCGTTGGACACAAACGAAGTACACGAAGTTGCAATGGCTAACTTTTAACTAAACAAATCCCAAGAAAAAGCTACTAGATGGATCTACTTATATAGGAGCAAGGGGTGGCGGCCAAGGAGGTGGGAGGACGTCCCAAGGCAGCCTAAAACTAAATCTAGGTCGTACAAGGCCAATGGGTCCAAGTGGAGGTGATGTAACACCTTTGGACTTGTAGTTTGACTCGGATTCTGCTGCAGCATCAGATTGTTTCGTCCACAACTCAACGCTCCGGACGAATTTGAAGGTGATTCCAATTGGGTTGGAAAGTGCACGAAATCTAATTTTTCAACAAAAAAAGAATCACCCAATTCGGAGTCCGTATGAAAAACTTGTGTGCGTTTTGAGTCAGGTATGTCTATGCAGTCCGAATCTGAATCCAGAACGTGAGAGACTTGGACTCTATCTTCTCTTGGGCCAAAAGTGACGTGAGAGAACTTTTTGGACAGCAAATAAACATCTCTTTCTTCCTTATCTTCATATGTGGATTGTACAAATGTCCCATACACCTGCAATTAGACAAAACACAAAAGTGTGTGAAGTATTTTTGTTCTGGATAACCTAAATAGATTATTGAATAGTTTGCACTAGAAATCACCTGACAAATATGCATGTATGCAATATTTTTGGTCGTGTCCAAGGTAGTCATATCCTCATCATCCTCCCCTTTTTGAAAACAAAGCCGTCCTCGGCGTTGCTTAATCTGAAATGTGGCTAACAAAAGAGACAAAGTATACATGTTGTATATGTATATGTCATCCATTTTTACTTCCCTTGATTTTTGCACATATGACACATGTATACATGAGTAACTTTCATAGATCATAAAATATAAAGCCAAAATATTATCTTAAGTAGAAGGCATGAAAATATTGCAACTCAGTTTGCACATATAAGTGAAGCTCTTATTCATATCAAAAGATTGACAATATTCATCATTAAACCATCCCAACATTGGTGAATAAACCTTACTTGCATCAAATTTACATGCTACAACATGCTTAAATAAGCAAACATGTTGTAAGTCATTGGACACAGAATCATCACCAAGATTAGAGGTCATATCAAAATGATTAAACATTGGTTCTTTTGCATCAATAGTTAATTCAATGGGTGCACTCAAAATTGTTGGTATTTCAGTTGTTTGATCACATGGCAAAGTCAAATTATCAACGTAGTCCTCTAAAATAGGTGGTGTGATCAAAGTAGTGGATAGCTCAGCAGATGGTGCATTCCAATTGACAAGGCATTCATCATTCTCATGTAGAGATGGAAGATCAGTACCTTTGTCATTACCTCTTATGATCAACTCAGATGATGTAGCCACTCTCGGGGGCGATGTGTCACATGGTGGAGGTGATGTAGTCCTGACAACAACGGATGTGGTTGTCATAGTATGCCTAGTAGTTGAAGGAACAATCACATCAACTCTTGGAATGTGCACCGTGCGCTTGTTCTCCTCGTGGCCAACACGTCGTTTTATTTCCTGTTCAGCTTTGCAAGCAAGATGAAACAAATGGTCCATAGGATAACACTCTTCATGAATTAGTATCTCTTGAATATCACGGTTTAATCCTCCCCAAAATCTATCCATAAAATCATCTTCACTTTCTTCTAAAGAGGAATGCAACAAGGTAGTTTGTAAATCATCATAATATTTTGTTACAGTTTCACTACCTTGTTTTAAGTGTTGCAACTTCTTAATCATGTCACGAGTATAATAAGCAGGGACGAAAGTATGTCGCATGGCAAGTTTCAAATCATCCCAAGTAGTAGGTATATAATCAGGGTGTAACCGACAATATTCACTCCACCAAACCAAAGCATAACCAGTGAAAGAACCAACCGCAGCCTTAACCTTTTTATGTTCATTGAAATTATGGGAAGCAAATATATTTTTTATGTTGAACTCCCATTCAATATATAAAGCAGGTTTAAAACGGCCATTAAATGGTGGTATAGATACATTAACCTGATCATGTGCATTTGGATGTTTGTGCACCTCTCGTGACGGTTGTGGTATTTGCAAAGGTGGCGGCATGTCTCCCGCGATCGACAAAGCCCATGAATTGACTCTGGATCCTGTCATGATTAGTAGAACAAGAAACAAAACCCAAAAATAATGTTCCTATAACTACTAGGATGTGGTGGTAAAACGCTCACAGTAAAGCAAATATCAATGTCTTACAAGTTCTTACCATGCAGCAGGCGGTGATCGGCAACCAGCGGTGTCAAGTAACTCCGAATATTGAGTAAAGCGATTGCCAAGGGAGCGTACGTATACACGGTGTAGAAATATGTGGAGCTGGGTTGGCTATATATGGTAGCAAAAGATTAGTAATAATCAATTCAAAGATGCAATGTTGAATAAACGCTCAACGACGGTACTGTGCTGGTCCTAGGCTAGACCGGACTAGAGACGCGAGCCTAGAACACTAATGAGGTCACGGCGTAGCACAACTAGCATCAATGAAGGATACTAAGTAGCTCTTGACAGCAAGATATAAGTGAAGATCACAATGGCAGTGAAGATAATGATGAAAAACAACTGCCAAGCAGGATATACAACAACTCTCTCTCCAACTTTCCCCTTGAAAAGTTTGAGACAATTTTCTGATAAATTCTTTCAAAGAATGCTACTAACTCAAGCTTTCCAATGCAAAAAGAATCACTCAATTCCGAGTTGATATGAGGAGTCAAAGAATTCTAAAACTGGCCTGAAAAATTGGAACAAGTTGTGTTCACGAACTTCGGAGGGCAAAAAGACCTATTTAGAAGCCGATTTTGAGGTGTCAAATATTGAATAAGCTTCTGCAACTATTTAGATGCGGCTCGTCGCTATCTTCAATTTGAGTACTCACGGAGCCAAAACTGACTTCGTATGAGGAAGATACACCTGTTTTACTGAACAGTGCAGAAAACAGATTCCAATCCGAATTCAGGTACGAGATTGATTCTAGATAGATCCAATTTTTTTCTTCTCTCTTTTTTTTCTCACGCCTTTTTTTTCTTTTTCTTCTCCCTCTTTTTCTTTTTTTTTTCCTTTTTTCTCTCTTTTTT